>NC_057811.1:41212126-41333354 GCF_018294505.1 Triticum aestivum | reverse complement strand
GCGGCGCGCGGCGGGCGGCGGCGGCGGAGGCGGGGTGGGAGAAGAGGCGAGGAGGAAGTGAGTAACGGGCGGGGGGGGTACCTGCCGTTAGTAAAGTGCCCTCTTTGCCGTCCACCAGCCTTTGCCGTCCGCCTTTTTGCCTCTTTGCCGTCTGCTAGCGGATGGCAAAGAGGTGGGCCGTTAAGATTTTTTCAAACGAGCGGGGGGTGGGGGCCACCTCACTCTTTGCCGTCTGCCAGCGGACGGCAAAGATTCTTTGCCGTCTGCTGGCAGACGGCAAAGATTCTTTGCCGTCTCCTGGCAGACGGCAAAGAGCTTCTTTGCCGTCAGCCTTTTCTTTGCCATCTGCTTTTGGGTAGCTGATGGCAAAGAGCTTCTTTGCCGTCAGCTAGCAGACAGCAAAGATCTGGCAGATGGCAAATTAGCTGATTCCAGTAGTGCAATAGCCTTACGACCATCAAGTATTTCTTCCAAAGTCTATATTTTGCTTTTATACATGGATCCTCTCTCGGATTTCATGGCCTCGAGCCATTCATCGGAATCCGGGCCCACCATCGCTTCCCCATAGCTCGTAGGTTCATTGTTGTTTAGCAACATGACTTTGAAGACAGGATTATGTACCACTCTGAAGTAGTACGCATCCTTATCGACCTACGAGGTTTGGTAGTGACTTGATCCGAAGTTTCATGATCACTATCATAAGCTTCCACTTCAATTGGTGTAGGTGCCATAGGAACAACTTCCTGTGCCCTGCTACACACTAGTTGAAGTTGTGGTTCAATAACCTCATCAAGTCTCCACCATCCTCCCACTCAATTCTTTCGAGAGAAACTTTTCCTCGAGAAAGGACTCGTTTCTAGAAGCAATTACTTTTGCTTCCAGATCTGAAATAGGAGGTATACCCAACTGTTTTGGGTATTCTATGAAGATGCATTTATCCGCTTTGGGTTCGAGCTTATCAGCCTGAAACTTTTTCACATAAGCATCGCAGCCCCAAACTTTTAAGAAACGACAACTTAGGTTTCTCTAAATGGTGTCGTCTCAACGGAATTGCGTGGTGCCCCTTTTAAAGTGAATGCGGTTATCTCTAATGCCTAACCCATAAACGATAGTGGCAATTCGATAAGAGACATCATGGTATGCACCATATCCAATAGGGTGCAGTTATGATGTTCGGACACACCATCACACTGTGGTGTTCCAGGCGGTATTAATTGTGAAACACTTTCCACAATGTCTTAATTGTGTGCCAAACTCGTAACTCAGATATCTCTATGATCATATCATAGACATTTTATCCTCTTGTCACGACGATCTTCAACTTCACTCTGAAATTACTTGAACCTTTCAATAATTCAGACTTGTGTTTCATCAAGTAAATATTCTCAGCATCTACTCAAATCATCTGTGAAGTAAGAACATATCGATATCCACTGCGTGCCTCAGCACTCATTGGACTGCACACATCAAATGTATTACTTCCAACAAGTTGCTCTCTTGTTCCATCTTACTGAAAACGAGTCCTTTCAGTCATCTTGCTCATGTGGTATGATTTGCATGTCTCAAGTGATTCAAAATCAAGTGAGTCCAAACGATCCATCTGCATGGAGTTTCTACATGCACATATACCAATAGACATGGTTCGCATGTGTCAATCCTTTCAAAAACGAGTGAGTCCAAAGATCCGTCTACATGGAGCTTCTTCATGCGTTTTATCCCAATATGACTCAAATAGCAGTGCCACAAGTATGTGGTACTATCATTACTTTTGGCATGAACATGTGTATCACTACGATCGAGATTCAATAAACCATTTATTTTAGGTGCAAGACCATTGAAGGTATTATTCAAATAAAAGAGTCACCATTATTCTTCTTAAATGAACAACACAATCCAATCATGTCTATGCTCAACGTAAACACCAAATAACAATTATTTAGGTTTAACACCAATCTCGATGGTAGAGGGAGCATGCGATGCTTGATCACATCAACCTTGGAAACACTTCCAACACATATCGTCATCTCACCTTTAGCAAGTCTCCGTTTATTCCGCAGCTTTTATTTCGTGTTACTAACACTTAGCAACCGAACCGGTATCTAATACCCTGGTGCTACTAGGAGTACTAGTAAAATACTCATTCCTATAATGTATATCCAATATACTTCTGTCGACCTTGCCTGCCTTCTCATCTACCAAGTATCTAGGGCAGTTCTGCTTCAGTGACTGTTTCCCTCATTACAGAAGCACTTAGTCTCGGGTTTGGGTTCAACCTTGGGATTCTTCACTAGAGCAGCAAATGATTTGTTGTTTCATGCAGTATCCCTTTTGCCCTTACCCTTCTAGAAACTAGTGGTTTTACTAACCATCAACAATTGATGCTCCTTCTTGATTTCTACTTTCGCGGTGTCAAACATCGCGAGTTGCTCAAGGATCATCATGTCTATCCCTGATATGTTATAGTTCATCACGAAGCTCTAATAGCTTGGTGGCAGTGATTATGGAGAACCATCACTATCTCATCTGGAAGATTAACTCCCACTCGATTCAAGTGATTGTTGTACTCAGACAATCTGAGCACATGCTCAACGATTGAGCTTTTCTCCCTTAGTTTGCAGGCTTAAGAAACTTGTCAGAGGTCTCATACCTCTTGACGTGGGCATTAGTCTAAAATCCCAATTTCAGTCTTTGGAACATCTCATATGTTCTGCGACGTTTCAAAACGTCTTTGGTGCCACAATTCTAAACCGTTAGCATTACGCACTGAACTATCACGTAGTCATCAAAACGTGTATGTCAGATGTTTCGCAACATCTACAGACGACGCTGAGGTTCAGCACACCGAGCGGTGCATTAAGGACATAAGCCTTATGTGCAGCAATGAGGACAATCCTCAGTTTATGGACCCAGTCCGCATAATTGCTACTATCAACTTTCAACTAAATTTTCTCTAGGAACATATCTTAAATAGTAGAACTAAAGCGTAAGCTATGACATAATTTATAAAGACCTTTTGACTATGTTCATGATAATTAAGTTCATCTGATTATTTAATGAACTCCCACTCAGATAGACATCCCTCTAGTCATCTAAGTGATACATGATCCGAGTCAAACTAGGCCGTGTCCGATCTTCACGTGAGACGGACTAGTCATCATCGGTGAACATCTCCATGTTGATCGCATCTACTATACGACTCATGTTCGACCTTTCGATCTCTTGTGTTCCGAGGCCATGTCTGTACATGCTAGGCTCGTCAAGTCAACCTAAGTGTTTCGCATGTGTTCCGAGGCCATGTCTGTACATGCTAGGCTCGTCAACACCCGTTGTATTCGAACGTTAGAATCTATCACACCCGATCATCACGTGGTGCTTCGAAACAACGAACCTTCGCAACGGTGCACAGTTAGGGGAAACACGTCTCTTGAAATTTTAGTGAGGGATCATCTTATTTATGCTACCGTCGTTCTAAGCAAATAAGATGTAAACATGATAAACATCACATGCAAATCATAAAGTGACATGATATGGCCAATATCATCTTGCGCCTTTTGATCTCCATCTTCGAGGCGCGGCATGATCACCTTCGTCACCGGCATGACACCATGATCTCCATCATCATGATCTCCATCATTGTGTCTTCATGAAGTTGTCTCGCCAACTATTACTTCTACTACTATGGCTAACGCTTAGCAATAAAGTAAAGTAATTACATGGCGTTTCCATTGACACGCAGGTCATGCAATAAATTAAGACAACTCCTATGGCTCCTGCCTGTTGTCATACTCATCGACATGCAAGTCGTGATTCCTATTACAAGAACATGATCAATCTCATACATCACATATATCATTCATCACATCCTTTTGGCTATATCACATCACATAGCATACCCTGCAAAAACAAGTTAGACGTCCTCTAATTGTTGTTGCATGTTTTACGTGGCTTCTATGGGTTTCTAGCAAGAACGTTTCTTACCTACGCAAAAGCCACAACGGTGATATGCCAATTGCTATTTACCCTTCATAAGGACCCTTTTCATCGAATCCGATCCAACTAAAGTGGGAGAGACAGACACCCGCTAGCCACCTTATGCATCAAGTGCATGTCAGTCGGTGGAACCTGTCTCACGTAAGAGTACGTGTAAGGTCGGTCCGGGCCGCCGAATCAAGATAAGACTAGTAACGGTAAGCAAATTGAACAAATCGTCGCCCACAACTACTTTGTGTTCTACTCGTGCATAGAATCTACGCATAGACCTGGCTCTGATACCACTGTTGGGGAACGTAGCAATAATTCAAAATTTTCTACGCATCACCAAGATCAATCTATGGAGTCATCTAGCAAAGAGAGAGAGGAGTGCATCTACATACCCTTGTAGATCGCGAGCGGAAGCGTTCAAGAGAACGGGGTTGATGGAGTCGTACTCGTCGTGATCCAAATCACCGATGATCCTAGCGCCGAACGGACGGCACCTCCGCGTTCAACACACGTACGGAGCAGCGACGTCTCCTCCTTCTTGATCCAGCAAGGGGGGAGGAGAGGTTGATGGAGATCCAGCAGCACGACGGCGTGGTGGTGGAAGTAGCGGGATCCCGGCAGGGCTTCGCCAAGCGCAAGCGGGGAGGAAGAGGTGTCACGGGAGGGAGAGGGAGGCGCCAGAGCTTAGGTGTGGCTGCCCTCCCTTCCCCCCACTATATATAGGGCCAAGGGAGAGGGGGGGCGCAGCCTTGGCCCTTCCTCCAAGGAAGGGTGCGGCCAGGGAGGAGTCCATCCTCCCCAAGGCACCTAGGAGGTGCCTTCCCCCTTTAGGACTCTCCCTTTACCTTATCTCTTGGCGCATGGGCCTCTTGGCACTGGTGCCCTTGGCCCATATAGGCCAAGGCACACATCCCTACAGCCCATGTGGCCCCCCGGGGCAGGTGGACCCCTTTGGTGGACCCCCGGACCCCTTTCGGCACTCCCGGTACAATACCGATAATGCGTGAAACTTTTCTGGCGACCAAAATAAGACTTCCCATATAGAAATCTTTACCTACGGACCATTCCGGAACTCCTCATGATGTCCGGGATCTCATCCGGGACTCCGAACAACTTTCGGGTTACCGCATACTAATATCTCTACAACCCTAGCGTCACCGAACCTTAAGTGTGTAGACCCTACAGGTTCGGGAGACACGCAGACATGACCGGGACGACTCTCCGGTCAATAACCAACAGCGGGATCTGGATACCCATGTTGGCTCCCACATGCTCCTCGATGATCTCATCGGATGAACCACGATGTCGAGGATTCAATCAATCCCATATACAGTTCCCTTTGTCTATCGGTATGTTACTTGTCCGAGATTCGATCGTCGGTATCCCGGTACCTTGTTCAATCTCGTTACCGGCAAGTCTCTTTACTCGTTCCGTAACACAACATCCCATGATCAACTCCTTGGTCACATTGTGCACATTATGATGATGTCCTACCGAGTGGGCCCAGAGATACCTCTCCGTTTACACGGAGTGACAAATCCCAGTCTCGATTCGTGCCAACCCAACAGACACTTTCGGAGATACCTGTAGTGCACCTTTATAGCCACCCAGTTACGTTGTGACGTTTGGTACACCCAAAGCATTCCTACGGTATCCGGGAGTTGCACAATCTCATGGTCTAAGGAAATTATACTTGACATTAGAAAAGCACTTAGCAAACGAACTACACGATCTTGTGCTAGGCTTAGGATTGGGTCTTGTCCATCACATCATTCTCCTAATGATGTGATCCCGTTATCAACGACATCCAATGTCCATGGTCAGGAAACCGTAACCATCTATTGATCAACGAGCTAGTCAACTAGAGGCTTACTAGGGACATGGTGTTGTCTATGTATCCACACATGTATCTGAGTTTCCTATCAATACAATTTTAGCATGGATAATAAACGATTATCATGAACAAGGAAATATAATAATAACCAATTTATTATTGCCTCTAGGGCATATTTCCAACACACTCCACTGGCCAGCGCCTTCTTATATAGGCCGTCAGGTATATGGGCCTGGGCCAGGCCCACGACGGAGTCCGCGAACAGCCCACTGTCCAACTATTTGGACAGTGGCGCTTCTGTAAGCGACTCGTTAATTAATTAACCATTCCTGAGCGGCAAAAATAAGCTTCGGCTCGGCTCATTCTCGCAACCTGCGAGCGCGCGCGTGCGTCGTGACGAGGCGAGGCGTGGCGTGGCGTGGCGAGGCAGGCGGCGGAGGAGGAGGAGCGCGCGTGTACGGCTCCTATTTCCAAGCTCCCAATAGTAAGTGGTAGAGCAGCCCTTATAAAGAGGTCTCACTCTTCTTACCGTAGCAGTATGGGACTACACTTCCCACACTTCACACCACTTGCCGTACACATGCATGGGCCTTAGAGATTAACTAGGGATTAGTGTCTTATATGGGCCTAAGCCCATCCATAATCCATCAATCCCCCACTAGATCTCGAGGCACATAAGTTTGTCAACTGTTCCAAACAATGCTTGATATACCAGAATTTTCAGTAGAGACTGTTAAGTTGAACTTCCACCTAGAGCAATAGGATTAGACTTCTTCACAACTGAACAATGGACTATGCCTTGAATTGTCAGTTTGGCGTGTAGAAGTTTCGCCTATTGTCGCTGATACGTGGCTGCCAAAGGCTAAACCCCACGGGTGGAGCTTATTAGTCATACTCACTACTAGGAAAAACATTATACACAGAACATTAGCAGTAGCGCTTGTTAAAAAAGTAGCGCGCGCGGAATAACCGCGCTGCAGATACAAACGTAGCAGTGGCGTGCCTAACTATAAATGCGCTACAACTAAAATTCTCACGACTAAGCCGATAAGCCACACATAGTAGTAGCGTTCTTATTTAAACCACGCTGCCACTATGTCTATTGTAGCAGCACGTTTACGTAGAAAGGCGCTACTTCTAATGAACAGAAAATAAATCGAACAACAAATAAGAAAGTAAATGAAAATCAAAGAAATAGAAAAAGGAAAAAGGAAAAAATAAAATGTAAAGAAAGATAGATGAGAAAGGTAAAAAAATAGAAAGGCTTAGCAGTAGCGCGTTTTGTGAAACGCCCTATAGCTACTTTAGCTATAGCGCGTTTTCTTTAACGCGTTACCGCTATGTTTCACTTAACCAGCGGTTTCTCCTCCAGCCGGCCACCACTTCTCCCCCAAATTCCTCGCCCCCACTTCGCCGTTGTGTCCCCAATTCGCCATCGCCTCACTTCGCCGCCGTCTCTTGCCGACGTCAACGCCCCCGGAGCCACCAGAGCCGCCCCCAACGCCACCGGAGCCACGCGGCCTCATCAACGCCACCAGAGCCGCCCTCGGCGCCACCGGAGCCACCCTCGACGCCCCTGCCTCCCTAGCCACAACTGCCTCCCTCGCCGTCACCGGAGACGCCCCTGCCTCCCTTGCCACCACTGCCTCCCTCGCCACCACCGGAGCCATCGTCTGTAAGCACCCCTCCTCTCTCTCTCTCTCTCTCTCTCTCTCTGATGCATAGCACAAACATTGGACATACTAACTAGCTAGGTTAACTAGTTTAATTAGGTTTATTATCTAGGTTAGTGCAAAAATGTAGTTAGGGCTTTCACAGAGAACTAGTTAGGTTAACTAGTTTAATTAGGTTAATTATCTAGGTTAAGAAAAAATTTATTTAGGGCTTTGACAGAGAACTAGCTAGGTTAACTAGTTTAATTAGGTTAATTATCTAGGTAAACTAGGTTAACAAGCTAGGTTAACTAACTAGCTAGGTTAATTTGGTTCGTTAGGTTAACAAGCTAGGTTAACTAGGTTCGCTAGGTTAGAGGAAAAATTTATTTTCGACCACTATTTTTCTAGGAAAAGAATTTAGGCAAGTTTTATTTTAAAGATGATCCCTTCCTAGACTTCTTTGTTGATTATATCTTTTCATTGAAGTGGTCATGTTATATCTTTTCATTGAAGTGGTTCGATTGTGCCCAAGTGGCCTTTTGTTGTTTCTAGGGAATGAAGCTGAGTGGCCTATGTTTTGCCGAAATGTTGATTCATTTCCGTTCCGGCAAATTTCAGGTTCTCGATTTGTCCACTTTTTAGCAAAGGTCATGCCGAACTTTTCCGTGAATTTCGGCATGACTTGTGCTACAAACTAGGACATATCGAGTGCCCGGGATTTGCCGCACCGGGAAGGAGTCAACATTCCTGCAAAACATAGGCCTTAATTAATTTACTAGATTTAATCGTACGATGAAGGACAGGGTTCTGGTTATTGCGACGACGTCTACCTGGCGGCAGAGGAATTTTTGAGCCTTGCCGATGATCAACCGATGTTGTTGCTAGGCCCACTGGTCGCATCGGGGACTGAGACCGACACGCAAACCGGTGCTGAGACTGAGACCGGCGCTGAGACTGAGACTGGCGCTGAGACTCGGACCGGCATCGAGACCGGCGCAGAAACTGAGACCGGCGCAGAAATTGAGACCGGCGCTGCCTCGGGGAGCGGAGCCGGTGTAGAACCGAAAGCAAAGAGGCAACGACTTTCCTAACAAACTCAGGACTACTAGACTGGTGGTCACGGAGGTGGACGACGGCAATTTTGAGCCAAACGCGCCCGAGGAAGCTCGCGCGTGCTACGACAATCAAATAGGCTGCATCGTATGGACAACCGCCACCATCAACGATGAGAAACTACAGAAGATAGATAATATGAGGCCCTCCCTGCTAAAGAAGCTGCACCAGATATTCTTGTTCCCGGGCCGGAATGAAAAGGATTATAAAGATCTAGATAAGGACCCGGCAATGAAGAAAATAAACAAACACGCCATGTCCAAGTTTAGCGACGCGTTGGCCGCCTGGAGAACAAGGGTGAAAGCAAGGATCATCGACAAAAAGGAACCCTACTCCGAGACTGTAAAGGATAATCCGACAATCACGGTAGAGCACTTTGAAATATTCAAGGCGGCTTGCGAGGCCGAAGCTGCCAAAAAAAGTCGAAGTACATGAAGGGGCTTCAATAGAGGAACATTGGGTCCCACCACCTCGGAAGCCGTGGTTACGGCGGGAAGAGGTCCATATGGGCCAAGGAGGACGCGGAAGCCGCTAGTCTGGGCATCCCAGACCCCTTGGCGGAGTTCACCGTCCCGCAGGAGTGTGACGTCCTCAGGGCCCGGCACCATTGGGACCCAGTGAAGAAGCTTTTTGAGACGAACGCGGTCACGACGGAGTTCATGAGACTGCTGGTAATTTTAGTTTCTGATCAATTCGACTACACGTTAGTCATATTTGTAAACGATCCTTGTGCCTTTTGCAGAGAGAGCAACACAGGATTGCGGCCGAAAGCGACTCGCCGTCTGAGGCGTTGGCGAGGCCCAAGTGGGACACTCCATTCAACCGGACGTTGAACATATTAAAATGACTCCCGGTGGAGACTCGACCGTCGTATGGACGCGTGCACGGTGTCGGAGACGGCGCCACGTGGAAGAAGTACTACCGTGAGACCATGGAGGAGAGAAAGGAAAGACGAAGGTTAACTGAAGAAAACATCGACAAGAAGGTTGAGATTGCGGTTGAGAAGAAATCATCTCAGACAGTCGCAACAGCGGTAGCTGCCGCAAAACAGGTGGTTGTAGATATGTCTACTTCCTTGGTTCCGGCCGTTTTCAATTGGACCAAGCAAAATCCAAAAAAAAATGCAGCAGACTTTCCCCTTGCTGACTTCTTGGGGAGCAGCTCGACTAGCGTTGCACCAGCACCTGCAGCTGCACCTGCTCCCGCACCTGCTCCTGCACCGGCTCCCGCACCTGCTCCGGCACCGGCTCCGGCACCGGACGTGCTCGGCGGTGCTTCATCTTTGGCTGAGCTCTACGCCCTCACGGTATCTGTCACACCGGCCTCCTTCAATAAATGTATCTTCTCCCGTTTTCGTTGCCTTTCGGATGTCTCACGTCGCAGACTTTTCTTTGCAGGTCGACGAAACCCCGTGCACCACATTGTACACCATCGGCGACCAGAAGGTGGACGTGGGGAAGGCGACGATAATGAAGCCGAAGGAACCATTGTTCCACAGCCGGCCGATCCCCCCGAACGTCTTCAAGGTTTCCGTGGCCAGTGTCAAACCGGACCACGAGAATTTGCCTCCTCTGATACTAGTGGGGGATGATGACGAGACCCCACGGCGGCTTGGTGATTGTTGCAATGGGTGGGTCCTGTTGTGGCCAAAGAGTCTGCTTCGTCTGGAGGCGGCCGGGAGCACACCCACGAGCACGCAGTGAGGTATGAACATCAACACCTCACCTACCCAATTAATGGAAAAGGCTCCATTAGTCGCTGGTGACGTCGCCATAGATGAGGATGAGGATGACGATGGCACTCAATAGTATGTCTATACTGGCGCCTACTTAGGGTTTGAGCGTCATGAGTCGGTGCCTGAATTGCCGTCTCCGGAGGCTGAACGACCTTCCGGTAGTAAAGAAGTCTAGGAAGAGACCGAGAAAAGGCAAAAAAGCTGATTTTATGATCCAGCCGCCTCAGCAGCCTCGGGTTCAAGACCGTATAGATATCCCCGATGTGGATAAATGGCATATCCCCGGTCAACCAATTCTACCTGCAGTAGCGCTAGGGGCCAGATTCGGCGATCTAAGGAGACTTCATGACGATGTGCTGCGGATAGAGAAAGGCCTCATCGCCTCAAAAGATCCAGGATACCACTCTACGTGGTTAACGTTCCGCGGGCAATTGTCGTACGTCGACTTCTTCCCCGCGGAGAAGTTCTTCCTTCGATTCGATTACATATTCGACATGTTTCACGTGATGAAGCTGGATTTTACGTTTGTCCGCCTTTATGCCTTGCACATGAACTACATCATCGGGGTTGAGCAGATACATCATATCTGTGTCGCTGACCTGTACTTCATGCACGAGGGCTTCTTGGGAGTCTACGCAAAGCACTGTGAATACGCGAGGGAATAGATCGTCAATTTCATGCTCGCCAATAAGAACAAGGAGGCGATTCTCGTGCCTTATCATCCCCTGTAAGTCATCCGCGCGGATATCCTTCCTTCGATTTCAATAATTCATTTGCACGGTGGAGGCTAATTAATTTGAGGTGTACTTATTTTGCGCAGCGGCAGGCGCGCCGTCCTCATCATCCTCTACCCCCGAAACTCCCACGCTCTTTACTTGGACTCGTCGAAGAAAATTAACAAAAAGGATTACACCCACATCAAGGATGTTCTCGACAGTGCTATGTTTTACTACGACGCACGGGGTGGAGAGGTCAAGGGCAAGAAGAGAAGGGGCGGCAGGCCCGCCTTCGGCCATAAGACCGACTTCTGCTGCATCCAGCAACCGAGTGATTCTCTTAATGATGGATTCTATGTCCTACACCACATGCTGGAGTACACACGGGATCACCAGAACCTTCGCATGTCACCTACATCCAGCGATGCCCATATTCTGCAATGGGCAAAGAACGTAGGAGATATCAAGGATCATCGACTTCGAGCTGAGTTCTATCACATCCAGCGCGAACTTGCCCAAATCATCATGAAGGAGCTTGTCGGAAAAACAGGGATGTTCTACGAAGAAGGACAAATGTCGCGGGAAGACGTCTGAACACAGGTAGCCTCTCAGCGTCTCGACCTGAAGCCTTTCACTAGGCTCGGGGACTATCTCCCTGACTTGGATGGATGGCACAACATGTTGGAGTGATTGTCGATATATGACAATGTGTCCGTTTAGTCCATACTTTCTGTATGACGAAACTTTGAGTTATGCACGACGAAACTTTATTTGTGATGCAATTAAACCGTCCTCCTCGACTAGCGACGATCACTGTAGTTAGGGCATTTTGGGTACGATCAACTTTGTTATTTATGCTTATGATATGTTGCTTCTATTTTTGCCAAGTCTGTCTCTTTCTGTTGCTCAACTATATATGTTGCATATCATCGACTCATGTGACGATGCAGGTGCATAGATTATCGATGGCGAAGAAGTGCTACGCCAGGAGTATATATGCGACGAGTTGCCGGAGTGTAAGGCCCAGGTGTACCGGTTTCCGGTTTCCGAGCGACGGGAAGTAGTTAGTTTAGGTTCACGCTAATGTGAGAGAGGGATACGAACTCATGTACTGCATAGTTACGCTCTCACTCAAAGTGATAGCTCTTCTCGCGTATATCATTGTTTAGATGGATGATGATGTAGTTGCCAGTAATCGAGACTTGTATCTCTATTTTCGAGATGATGACGAGAGACCACTTTGTGTTGGATGATGATTATGATGATGACATGATTTGATGAGACTAGTTGTATGTATATGATATGTTTACATTTGTATGTGTATGATATGCTAAAGATTATTGTATAAAGCCTCTTCAAATACAAAACAAATATGCAGAAAAAAAACTAATAAAACTAGCAGTAGCGAGGGGAACAAAGTTAGAAGTAGCGTTGCCTTACCAGTAGCGCTTCCTTCTAAAAAGCGATGCAGATATTAGCGACATCGCTCTTCACTAAAGCGCGATGCTGCTATCCATGTATAGCAGTAGCGTGGGATGACAGGCACTACTGCTACACGTTAGCTGTAGCGCCTTATCAGTAGCGCGTCGTCCCGCGCTACTGATAGGCAAAATACCCGCGCTACTGCTAGGGTTTTCCCTAGTAGTGACTCCGTACCTTCTCATGCGCTTCCTAGAGATCACCCAATCTCATAGACTGTGACCAGCAGTTGGGCTCACATAGG
Organism: Triticum aestivum; assembly: GCF_018294505.1. Taxonomy (NCBI): domain Eukaryota; kingdom Viridiplantae; phylum Streptophyta; class Magnoliopsida; order Poales; family Poaceae; genus Triticum; species Triticum aestivum. The sequence goes on along the minus strand of NC_057811.1, from coordinate 41,320,597 downwards.
TGTGTTCCTCCAAAGAATGCTCTGTAGGTTAGCATCTTGTTTACATAAGCTTTGGAACACATTAAGACAAAAGTCAGCCTGCCTTACAGAATTGAGAGTATTGTTGCATCTCCAACGGAGTGGGATAATTAAGGATACTCTCCTCAGTTGACCGCTGGATTGTTTTCCCAAGTCCTAATTCACGGGATCTCCGATCACATAGGTTGGGTTACCCCCATGGCAACTTACGTGGGTCTCATACCCATCTCCCTCGATGCATTTTCTATCACAATCCGTGATAGCCCTTTCGTAAAAGGGTCTGCCAGATTCTTAGCCATCTGGATGTAATCCAACGCTATTACTCTAGAGTTTCTTGATTTTCTGACAGATTTTAATCTTCTTCTTATGTGCTTTGTGGATTTCAAGTTTCCTTTGAACTCTTAGCCTTGGCAATCACTGTTTGATTGTCACAGTTCATAAGGACAGCCGGGACTGGTTTATCAACCACCGGCAAATCCATCAAAAGCTCTTGAAGCCATTCTGCTTCGACGCATGATGTGTCTAATGCTGTGAGTTCCGCTTCCATAGTCGATCTGGTTAAGATCGTCTGCTTGCAAGACTTCCACGAAACAGCACCACCACCAAGTGTGAAGACATATCCACTTGTGGCTTTCATCTCATCAGCATCAGATATCCAGTTAGAATCACTATACCCCTCAAGTACCGTCGGGTACCCAGAATAGTGAATCCCATAGTTCACAGTGCCTTGCAAATAGCGCATCACTTGTTCAACAACATGCCAATGCACATCTTCCGGATTGGAAACAAACCGGCTCAGTTTGCACACAGCAAATGAGATGTCAGGGCGAGTAGCACACGCTAGGTACATGAGTGAACAAACCACTTGAGAATATCTCAATTGATCTACAGTCGTGCCTTCGAACTTTCGAATCCGCACGCTAGGATCATATGGTGTTGCAGAAGGTTTGCAGTCCGAATATCCAAAATGGCTCAAAATCTTCTCAACATAGTAGGATTGCAAAAGTGTAATTCCACCCTCAGTATTTCTCAGTAGCTTGATGTTCAAGATAACATCAGCCACGCCCAGGTCTTTCATCTCAAAGTTATGAGATAGAAAAGCCTTGACCTCCTCAATTACTTTGAGGTGGGTCCCAAATATCAGTATGTCATCAACATACAGACACAATATAACTCCTTCGCCCCCACCATAGCGATAGTATACATATTTGTCAGCTTCGTTTACAACAAAGCCAACAGATGTCAAAGTTGTATTAAACTTCTCATGCCATTGCTTAGGCGCTTGTTTCAGGCCATACAAAGATTTCACTAGCTTACACACCTTTCTTTCCTGACCATTTACTACAAAGCCATCCGACTGTTGCATGTAAATGTCCTTGTCTAACTCTCCATTAAGGAAAGCCGTCTTAACGTCCATCTGATGAACGAGAAGACCATGCGAGGCAGCCAAAGCGAGTAGCACTCGAATGGTGGTCAGCCTAGCCACATGTGAGTAAGTGTCGAAGAAATCCTCTTCTTCCTTTTGGGTATAACCCTTGGCCACAAGCCTAGCCTTGTACTTCTCAACAGTACCATCAGGCCTAAGCTTCCTCTTGAACACCCACTTACATCCCAATGGTTGGCGACCATAAGAACGATTAGTGATCTCCCATGTCCCGTTATCCATGATGGAATCCATCTCGCTACGGACCGCATCCTTTCAGTAGTCAGCATCCGGAGATGCATAAGCTTCTGAAATGGAACTGGGAGTGTCATCATCCACGAGGTACACGAGGAAATCATCACCAAAAGACTTTGCAGTCCTTTGTCTCTTGCTCCTAACAGGAGCTTCCTCGTCATCCTCCGTGGAACTTTCATCACTTTTGTGTTCATAGTATTCCATCGGAATGGCAGGTTCAGGTGTCTCATCAGATTCCAGTCTAGAAGTGCTTTGCATATCTCTCATGGGGAAAATATCCTCAAAGAATGTAGTATCCTTTGACTCTATAATTGTACCGACCTTCTGGTCAGGTACCTCAGATTTCACTACTAGAAATCTATATCCAACGCTATTCTTAGCGTAGCCCAAGTTAACGCAGTCCACGGTCTTCGGCCCAAGCTTACATTTTTTGGGGATCGACACATTGACTTTCGCCAAACAACCCCAAATGCGCAAGTAAGAGAGTGTAGTTCTTTTCTTTTCCCATTGCTCATAGGGAGTAGTCTCATTATCCTTTGCGGGAACTTTATTCAGGACATGACATGATGTCAATATAGCCTCCCCCCACAATGCCTTCGATAAACCCGATGTATCTAACATGGCGTTAGCCAAATCAGTTAGAGTACGGTTTTTCTGTTCGGCAACCCCGTTTGACTGGTCTGAATAGGGAGGCGTCCTCTCATGAATAATACCATGTTCCGCACAGAATAAATCAAACTCACTAGAAAGGTACTCTCCACCACGATCAGACCGTGCTCGTTTTATTTTCTTCTCAAGTTGGTTCTCAACTTCAGCCTTGTAGATTTTAAAGTAGTGTAGAGCCTCATCCTTTGTATTTAACAAATACACATAACAGAATCTAGTGGAATCATTAATCAAAGTTATGAAGTATTTCTTTCCACCTTTAGTCAACACACCATTCATCTCACAGAGATCTAAATGTATGAGCTCTAGTGGTGCCAGGTGTCTCTCCTTCGCAGGCCGGTGAGGCTTACGAGGTTGCTTTGCTTGAACACATGCATAGCACTTAGAGCCTTTGGCTAAAGTGAAACTCGGGATTAGATTCATCTTAGCTAGCCGCGTCATACAACCGAAATTTATGTGACAAAGACGTGAATGCCAAACCTCACATTCGTTCACATTGGAATGAATTTGGTTCACGACTTTATTACAGAAATCCTCCAGGTAAAGGCAGAACAAACCACCACAATCATATCATTTTTCAACGAATAGTCCATACCGAGATACGACTACTTTGTTAGACTCAAATACTAACTTAAACCCTTCTTTACATAGAAGGGAGCCACTAACGAGATTCTTCTTGATGGCATGCTGCACGTTCTTCAGTTGCACGATCTTTCCTGAAGTAAACTTCAGATCTACCCTGCCAACACCATGAACAGAAGCATGCGAGCCATTCCCCATCAGGATGGAACAATCTCGTGCGCCCTGGTAAGAAGAAAACAAAGACACATCAGCACACACATGAATATTGGCCCCAGTGTCAACCCACCAATCGGTGGACTAACAAACTGAAAGTATGGTAAACAGATTACCATACCCAGATGCCACATCATTGTTGCTTAGAGTGACATTCACAGACTTGGAGTCCTGTGCTGGCTTCTTGTACTTGTTTGCCTAATGTTCCTCTGAACCACAAGTAAAGCAGCCATCTTTCTTTTTGCCTTTCTTCTTACCCTTCTTCTTAAAGGTAGTATTCTGTTGGACAGAGTTCTTTCCTTTGAACTTGTGGAAGTTCTTCTGCACCACATTGGCGCTAGAAGAACCCTCTGCCCCTTTCACGTGTGAGTCCTTTGCTCTCGAGTTCTGCTCAACACTTAGATGACCAATGACATCCTCGACAGAGAATTCGCGTCTCAAGTGCTTGAGAGAAGTAGCAAAGTTCGTCCATCCAGGAGGGAGTTTTGCAATAATGCAACCCGCGACAAACTTGTCCGGTAACTCACACTTCAGGAGCTCCAGCTCCTTAGCGATGCATTGTATCTCATGGGCCCGGTCCAATACAGAACAGTTATCAACCATTTTGTAATCATGGAACTACTCCATAGCATACAACTCGCCTCCAGCATCGGTTGCGCCGAATTTAACTTCGAGTGCATCCCACAAATTCTTGGCAACGCGCATATGGAGATATGTGTCCACAAGCTTGTCTCCGATCACAGTAAGAACGGCTCCTAGAAAGATGGTGCTTGCCTCCGTAAACGCATTCTCCTGTTCAGGAGCAATCGTTACCGTGGGAGACACAGCACCAAGCCAGAACACGTTCATTGATGTGAGCCACAAGGTGGTCCTCGTCTGCCAACGCTTAAAATGCGTTCCAGTAAACTTTCCCGGTTTCAGAGTAGCGGCGAAGCCATGAGTCGAAAAGTGCCTAAAATAAGGTTTTTGGATTGTTAGAAATATTAGCACTTTCTCGATTAATCTAAACCATGAGTATACAGTAAGCATGGCATAAAAGGTATGCATCTCATAGCGATACCTAAGCATACTAGCACGTACAAAACATAGAAGCGAACCATCTATGAGCAGCACATATATGGCTAGTATAAGTAAGAGTAAATGAGCGATGAACAGATCATACCCTCCGGTTGGCCAGGCCAACGCGGCGGCGGCAGCAGCAGCCTCGGCGTCGTCCGTGGCCTTCTTCTTGGCGGTGGCGTCGTCAGCCATGGGGTCGATGCAGGGGAAGTAGTGGAAGCAGAGGCGGACGGAGACGGGGACGGGTCGAGAGCAGTCGCGTCGAGACGCTCCCCAAAAAAATTATTGCCGTTCTCCCGGGCAGGATCTCGAACGACAGGGTTCCGGAGGCACCTGCTCTCCCGACCAACCGTGCACGCGATCGTCGGGATAGGATCGCCAGAGGCAGCACAAAGAGAGGAATAATAGATTACGCCTAGGGTTGTACGAGAGGGAGTGAGTGAACTGAGTTAGAATTCACTCCACTGGCTAGCGCCTTCTTATATAGGCCGTCATGTAGATGGGTCTAGGCCAGGCCGACGACCGAGTTCGCCAACAGCCCACGACCCAACGTCTCGGACAGTGGCGCTTCTGTAAGCGACTCGTTAATTAATTAACCATTGCTGAGCGGCAAAAATAAGCTTCGATTCGGCTCATTCCCGCAATCCGCAACCCGCGGCGCGCGCGCGCGTCCTGTCGAGGCGAGGCGGGCGGCAGAGGAGGAAGAGTGCGCATGTACGACTCCCATTCCCAAGCTCCCCATAGCAAGTGGTAGAGCAATCCTTATAAAGAGGTCTCACTCTTCTTACTGTAGCAGTATGAGACTAAGCTTCCCACACTTCCCACCACTTGCCGTACACATGCATGGGCCTTAGAGATTAACTAGGGATTAGTATCTTATATGGGCCTAAGCCCATCCATAATTCATCAATTTGTATCCCATATTTTTTGAGCATTGAATAAAACCTGGTTACGCCTAAAATAAAGCTATTGTTTGTTCATTTTTTTTAAAAAATATGCATGCTGGCACGTCTTAACATGTACTCCCTCCGTCCCATAATATAAGAACATTTTTTACACTACACTAGTGTCAAAGACGCTCTTATATTATGAGACAGAGGGAGTAGATCGCAGGCCTCTAGCCGTTGGCTGGTGATGTCGACCATTGACCGCATCCCTCTGACCGTTGACATATTAAAGTCCAAAGTTGAAAAAATGCACCGATTTTAAAAATATTGCTCATAAGTTATGAGATATTTATGAAATTGAAAAAACGGTCGCAGATTTGGAAAATGCTCATAAGTTAGAAAAAAATAAGAATTTGGGAAAAAATTACGGATTTGAAAAAGCTTCACAAGTTGAAAAAATATCCACAACTTTGAAAAAAGTTCACATATTTAAGAAAAGTTCGTGAATTTGAAAAGAATGTTCAAAATTTGAAAATTTTCACAAATTTGAAATGTTCAGAAATTTTAAAAAAGTTCCCGACTTAAAACAGTTCATAAATTTTAAAAAAGGAAAAGTAAAAATAAAGAAAATCATCCTAAAAACCCCAGGAAGTCAACCCAAATATTTTTGGGACTTTCTAGAAGGTTCCCAAAATAGGCGAGAAAAAACTGCATGCACCGGTCGAACTAGCATACAGCATGTGGCACGTATAGTTTGGAAAGGTACAAAAAAGCTAAATGGTCCGATCCCGGGATGAACGCGAGGTTTGCGCCATTTGCCAAATAAACTGTAATCAGCGCGCCTAACGCGCCAAATAGGGGTTGGGCTGCATACGGTTTTGCCTTTAAGGTGCGCTATAAGCACCAAATAGGGTTTGGACTGACCATGCTAGTGGTCTGGTGCCAGTGCGGAAACTATATATATGTCGCTTGTAGCAAGTCCTATGATACACTCGCCTGAAGGTGTTTTTGGACCACGTTCTAATGAGTCGGCCCACTTCTTCTCGCTTGCTCACTCGCCTCGGCATCGCTCGCTCGTTGTACTGGATTTGGTCCGGTTTTCTTGGTATCTTGATGATTTTTCTTCTCGTTTTCCCTTTTTTGATGTTTTTTCACACTTTTGTGGTTTCTTTTATTTATTTTTCCTTTCCTTTCTTTTTTTCTTCATTTTTCTTTATTTCTTTCTCGATTTCAATATTTTGTTTGCTTTCCTTTTTTACTTATTCTTTCTTCATTTTTCCTCATTTCTTTGTTTTTTATTTGATTTTTTAATTCTTTCGTTTTTCCTTTGTATTTTTTGCCTTAGGAACAATTTTACGTACATTTCACATTTTCCAAATATATGATTAACATTTTTAAAATCATATAATTTTGAAATCTACTTTTTCTATACATATTGTACAATTATGGTATACATTAAAAACATTTTTTGGTACACAGGTTTAGATTTTCTAAATAAACTATTAACATTTTCAAAAAAATTATTTTTATGTCTATTTTCTTACATACAGATTGCTCATTGTGCGTATACGTCGGAGAAAAACTTGGATACACATTTAAGGTTTTCTAGATACATTATTAACATTTTCTAAAACGTATAATTTTATTGTATATTTTTTCCACAAGCATTTAAAAAAAATTATAGATGTAAAACATTTTTTTATACATATTTAAAACTTTCCAAATACTTGATTATCATTTTTAAAAACTTATAGTTTTTATGTCGATTTTTCCCATAAACATTATACATTTTTTGTATACACTGGATACCTTTTTCTATACATATTTCACATTTTTCAAATGCACGATTTCCATTTTTGTAATGTTTTATGTAAGGTTTTTTTTATATTTGTATTTAGAATATTTTGAAGTATAAAAAAGTAAAAAATAATTGAAATGAGGCTATGCGTCCGCGCAGTCTCGCGCTCGCCCAAAAGGAGCTCTACATCACACAGTAAGCGAGACATAGGTGTGCCCTGCCGGCAAGGAAATCCGTTCGTGCATCATCATGACTATGTCACTTTTGTTTGCAGGGATATATGGGGGTCTTTTTTTTTTAACACAATATAGATGTAAACGCAGACGCCTATACATACCAACATACATTCGCCTTTATGAGCACCTCCGAAAGAAAATGAGCCAACACATCATTTTAAGATTGACGAAGTTGCCTCGGACGTCTCCGTGGTCCACGAAAACATCTCCTCTCACTGAATGTATATTGCCGGAAGGCCTAAAATAAATTTAAAATAACACAACCACCAGTGTCAAGTCTATGATTTGAAACGTGATGGGCTAGGGATCACCACTGTCCTTGTAATTATTCAATCACAAGTTGGTTCACACGGGATCCTGAGTTGTACCATGTTTTGGATTTGTACTATATGTATCTGCTTACACACGGTACAGTTCTGATTTTCCCGTCTGCCTGGTAATTACTCGGGAGACGATCAGACACTCAGTTAGAGAGTCGGGTAGTAATCTGATCAGTCACTGGCCGCATGCATACCAGCATACGCTGGCAGGCTATCCGTTGGCTAATTTGCGCTTCTAGTGACTAGGTCAAGAATTGTCATTTGATCAAATCAATGTATGCATGCAGCCAATCAACATCAAGACAGTGGCAAAACCGTCCTGAGCCGGCCATGCATGAGTTCCACCAATGGAGGGGCGGTGTACGCACTAGTGCAAAACCGGGCTTTAGCGCCGGTTCGTAAGGGCTTTTAGTGTCGGTTCTGCAACCGGCAGTAAAGAGTGGAGACTAAAGACCACCCCCCCTTACTACCGGTTCGGGTACTGGTATAATATTAGTACCGGTTGGTAGCACCAAACGGTACTAACTGTTCGGGGGGGTTGGTTTTAATTTTTATTTTTCCATTAATTTCGTGTTTTTCATTTAATTCTTTTTTGTTTGCTGGTATTTTACGATACTACATATTGTACACGTTATGCATATATATAGATAGATTTTCTCGTAGAACCGATCATATATATATATATAATCGAATGTCTCATAATCATCATTAATTATTCACACATACACATGTATATATATACAATTTCTCCTCCATGTTGCCTTGGTGCCTTCGCAGGACAATGACAAGTGGTTCATGGGGGCGGTAGCGGGTAATAGTATTCTCCTTTGGGATCTATGACCTGGTCGAGCAAAAATCCCGCTATTTCCTCTTGAAGTGCTCGTATGCGCTCTGTTGGTAGGAGCTGTTCCCGCACCTCTTTGAACTGTTAAGAAGGAGATCAATATGCATGTGTATTAGTTGTGTGACTAGATATCGACAATCATGTCAGATTTGTGAATAGTGTTCTGGCAAACGTACCCAGTCCTGTCTATCAGATCTGCTCCTTTCGGACGCCATCATGCGAATGTTCTCGCAAACGTAGTATGCACACACTTCAGTCCCCGGCGCCTGCTTCAGGGCCTTTGCGAGAATAGAATTTAATCAGATAATTATTAATCAAGCATGTTAATTAATTAATGGTATTGAAACAAGAATCAAAGAGATGGTAGCTAGCTAGCTAGTACTACTTAATTACTTACCTTGGGTCGATACCAACATAGCTTTTGTCGCCATTTTCCTGGAGTCACCTTGATGTACTTTGCCCAAGCCCTGCCCGCCAACAAAGAAAATTAATAAAGCGGTTATTAAAAATAGTTCATATCAGGAAATGAAGAACTAAATAGGCCGAGATATAGTTAATAATGATTGAAATAACCTGTCGACTATCCCCTTCACGATGCTGTAGTCACTATCTTTTTTAGGTAGTTAGTCCAGTACTTCAACTTTTCCTTCGTCAACTTTAATGTCTAACAAGATCCAGTGGAAGCTGCATGCGCATACGTTTGCATGTATAAATTAAGCGGGCATGTGCATAACATTAATGAACTACAACCCTAAACCCTATACACTTATTAACATCTAGCTAGTAAGCAAAAACAGAATTTGTAGTACAAGATAGTGTGACTCACTCGAAGTTATAAGGAAGTAGTATATCTTCATTGCTATGGAGGCGCTTCAAGAACTCTACCATGTTTTTCTCTACATCTTGTCTACACCATTCCAATTTCCATGTGTATTCATTAACGGTATTTGGGTCAATGAACCCAATGCCATAGCGTCCAGCTTTTTTCATTTCATACATCTTCATCCTGCATAATACCATAGAAAAGAATATATAGTGAGGATATATAATTACAGGTAATTAATGATCAATCAATGAGCACTAGAGCTAGCTTGAGACTTAAATTACAGAAAGAAATCACTTACAGACAATAGCAACTGACGATAGATTTGTCGAGTGCATCTTGATTGAATAACTGAAATAGTTCTGAATACTCAACGGACAGAGCTTTCTTATTGAAGTAATGATCTTCCTCGACTTGCACCACGAGGGACTCTCGATTGGAAATCTTGGTAATTTTCATGTACCAATCATGCAATTCATACATTCTCGTTGGGAGGTTCTTGACCTCCTCGGGCTCGACCAAAGGTTGGCCCCGGACATATTTCCGTTTTATTTCCTCCTCTCTAAGCGGAGACATGGGCTCGATATCGAGGAGTTGTCCAATAGTGATGTTGAGCATTTCAGCCTGCATTATATGCTCCTCGGTTATTACCACGTCGCCCAGCTCGGGAACGTAAATGGTTTGCCCACAATAATATTGGGCGCGCGTACTCTCATGTGTTGTTGGCACAACAAGCGGGGGGGTCGATTGCGCCGCCTGTTCTCCCAGCTGGGGAACGGTTTTCCCGCATTTTTTGACAGCTGCTTGTTGGCTCGAGCTCGAGCTCGCTTCTTTCTCTAGTTGTGCTCGATGTGCCTTCCTGATTTGGCGCTCATAGTCTAAGTCAACTGGCTTGGGAGCTGGTGGTCTAGCCATACGAATGAAGTGGTCAATCTTTTCCTCAGGCACTTTCTCCCTCGACGGCGTTGCCGGTTTCGGTCGAAAATGAGCGTCCACTTCGGCCCGCACTATTGCATCGTTTTGCTCCTCGGTCATGTCGTAAGGCCTCTGAGGAAGAGGAGCGAGGCTGCTTGGACCATATTTATATCGCTTGTCCCCGCCTGTACTTTCTGTACTACCTCGACTCGTACCGCTACGCACCATAGCTGCGGCGTGTCTCTTCTGCGATTGCTTAGGCGGGGGAGATGGCTGACGTGGCTTAGTTGGAGCAGGAGGAGTGGCCTGACGCTGTGCCGGACTTGAAGCAGGAGGTGTGGCCTGACACGGTGTCAGACTTGAAGCAGGAGGTGTGGCCTGACGCTGTGCCGGACTTGAAGCAGGAGGTGTGGCCTGACACGGTGTCAGACTTGAAACAGGAGGAGTGGCCTGACGCTGTGCCGGACTTGAAGCAGGAGTCTGCTCACGCGTTCGTGGACTTGGAGGAGCGGGAGTCTACTGACACGGTGGCGGACTTCGAGGAGGAGTCGGCAGACGCGGTGTCGGTGGACTTCGAAAGATGATGCAATCCTTTCTCCATAGGATGATACGATGTATGGCCTCTCCCAGTGTGTGCTCGTCGTCACCTCCAGGAATGTCAAGATCTAGCCCCGAATATGGGTCCACCACCTCATCAACCAAGACACGAGCATAGCCCGCTGGAATCGGGGCACAATGGAAGGTTGCTTGGGGGGTAATTGTAAAAGCAACGACGTCCGCCACCTTCATGGATATGTTCTTCATTTTGAAGTGTAGCTCACAGTTAGTGTTCTCTATGATGTCATCCACAGGGTATGTATCCAGCAGTGCGTCGCCCGGGCGGAACCAACGCTGCATCTCGGCATGGATGGGATGGTGCTATCCAATGCTGGATGATCATCTGCTTGCTGCTGCCGCCGCTGAGACCCCCTTTCCTGGCTAAGTGAGTCGATCTGCTACTGCTGCTGGAATTTGAGTGCCAAGTCCGCGTGCCTTTCTTCTAGGCCTTGAAGGTGTTCCGCGTCCTGCTTCCTCTTCTTCTCCTCCTCCATCTTCTTTCTTGCACGGGTCCTGTAGTCGTCGTTCCATTCCGAAAAGCTCTCATACCAGGGAATAGCGCCCTTGCGTCGTGTTCTTCTCGGGTGTTCAGGATTTCCCAGGGCACGCGTAAGCTCGTCGTTCTCTCTGTTGGGCGTGAACACCCCCTTTCGAGCATCTTCTATCGCGTCAAGTAACTTTTGTTCTGCTCCTTTTAGACTTGCCTTCTTCGAAACCAGGCCTGTCTTCGGGTCCAACGCCCCCCCATGTGCATAGAACCAAGTTCTACACCTGGGGGGCCAACTCCTAGTAACCGGAGTGACCCCTGCATCCTCCATCTCTTGCTCAGACTTATCCCACTTAGGCATTGCCACCGCGTAGCCACCTGGACCCAGCCTATGGAACTGCGTCTTTTTTGCGGCATTGGCCTTGTTTTTTCTCGACCGTTCCTTAGATAATTCTGATTCCTTGAATTTCACGAAAGCGGGCCAGTGTTCTCTTTGCTTCTCCAGTGTTCCCTTGAATTCTGGAGTCTTTCTTTCTGCAGCGAGGTAGTTGGCCCATACAGTTTTCTTGTGGGTGTTGAAGGCAATTGCCATCTTCTTAAGAGCAGCGTCCTTGACTTTCTGCACATCTGCATCAATTAAATAATCTGGTAGGGTGAAATGTTCCATCAGAGATTCCCAAAGCTTTTGTTTTTCTCTGTCGTCGACCCAAGTAACATCTGGGCGTTTAGTTTTTGGCTCTTTCCATTCTTGAATGGAGATCGGGAGTTGGTCCTTCACAAGAACTCCTCACTGACGAACGAACTTGTTCGCAATGTTCTTAGGCGTGAGGGGTTCGCCACTAGCTTTGATGGAATCGATGTTGTACTTTACATCCTCCTTCAACTTTTTGCCCGGGACGCGCTTTGTCCTACTGTCTGTAGAAGCAGATTTGCTCGATCCGGAGGGCTGAAAGAAGTGATGGGGATCGTAGCAGAATTTTAAAATTTCCTACGCATCACCAAGATCCATCTATGGAGTATACTAGCAACGAGGGGAAAGGAGTGCATCTACATACCCTTGTAGATCGCAAGCGGAAGCGTTCCAATGAACGGGGTTGATGGAGTCGTACTCGCCGTGATCCAAATCACCGATGACCGAGTGCCGAACGGACGGCACCTCCGCGTTCAACACACGTACGGAGCAGCGACGTCTCCTCCTTCTTGATCCAGCAAGGGGGAAGGAGAGGTTGATGGAGATCCAGCAGCACGACGGCGTGGTGGTGGATGTAGCGGGATCTCGGCAGGGCTTCGCCAAGCTTCTGCGAGAGGGAGAGGTGTTGCAGGGGAGAGGGAGGCGCCAGGGGATGTGGTGCTGCTGCCCTCCCTCCCCCCCACTATTTATAGGACCCCTGGAGGGGGGGGGGGGCGCCAGCCCTGGAACCCATCTACATGGGGGGGCGGCGGCCAAGGGGGAAGGGGGGGTGGCTTCCCCCCCAAGCCAAGTGGGGCGCCCCCCACCCCTAGGGTTTCCAACCCTAGGCGCAGGGGGAGGCCCACGGGGGGCGCCCCAGCCCACTAAGGGCTGGTTCCCTTCCCACTTCAGCCCATGGGGCCCTCCGGGATAGGTGGCCCCACCCGGTGGACCCCCGGGACCCTTCCAGTGTTCCCGATACAATACCGATAACCCCCGAAACTTTCCGGTGGCCGAAACTGGACTTCCTATATATAATTCTTCACCTCCGGACCATTCCGGAACTCCTCGTGACGTCCGGGATCTCATCCGGGACTCCGAACAACTTTCGGGTTTCCGCATACTAATATCTCTACAACCCTAGCGTCACCGAACCTTAAGTGTGTAGACCCTACGGGTTCGGGAGACATGCAGACATGACCGAGACGCCTCTCCTGTCAATAACCAACAGCGGGATCTGGATACCCATGTTGGCTCCCACATGTTCCACGATGATCTCATCGGATGAACCACGATGTCGAGGATTCAATCAATCCCGTATACTATTCCCTTTGTCAATCGGTATGTTACTTGCCCGAGATTCGATCGTCGGTATCCCAATACCTTGTTCAATCTTGTTACCGGCAAGTCTCTTTACTCGTACCGCAATGCATGATCCCGTGACTAACTCCTTAGTCACATTGAGCTCATTATGATGATGCATTACCGAGTGGGCCCAGAGATACCTCTCCGTCATACGGAGTGACAAATCCCAGTCTCGATCCGTGCCAACCCAACAGACACTTTCGGAGATACCCGTAGTGCACTTTTATAGTCACCCAGTTACGTTGTGACGTTTGGCACACCCAAAGTACTCCTACGGCATCCGGGAGTTGCACGATCTCATGGTCTAAGGAAAAGATACTTGACATTGGAAAAGCTCTAGCAAACGAAGTACACGATCTTTGAGCCATGCTTAGGATTGGGTCTTGTCCATCACATCATTCTCCTACTGATGTGATCCCGTTATCAATGACATCCAATGTCCATAGTCAGGAAACCATGACTATCTGTTGATCAACGAGCTAGTCAACTAGAGGCTTACTAGGGACACGTTGTGGTCTATGTATTCACACATGTATTACGATTTCCGGATAACACAATTATAGCATGAACAATAGACAATTGTCATGATCAAAGAAATATAATAATAACCATTTATTATTGCCTCTAGGGCATATTTCCAACAGTCTCCCACTTGCACTAGAGTCAATAATCTAGTTACATTGTGATGAATCGAACACCCATAGCGTCCTGGTGTTGATCATGTTTTGCTCTAGGGAGAGGTTTAGTCAACGAATCTGCTACATCCAGGTCCGTATGTACTTTACAAATATCTATGTCTCCATTCCGAACACTTTCACGAATGGAGTTGAAGCGACGCTTGATATGCCTGGTCTTCCTGTGAAATCTGGGCTCCTTCGCAAGGGCAATAGCTCCAGTGTTGTCACAGAAGAGAGTCATCGGGCCCGACGCATTGGGAATCACCCCTAGGTCAGTAATGAACTCCTTTATCCAGACTGCTTCCTGTGCTGCCTCCGAGGCCGCCATGTACTCCGCTTCACATGTAGATCCCGCCACGACGCTTTGCTTGCAACTGCACCAGCTTACTGCCCCTCCATTCAAAATATACACGTATCCGGTTTGTGACTTCGAGTCATCCAGATCTGTGTCGAAGCTAGCGTCGACGTAACCCTTTACGATGAGCTCTTCGTCACCTCCATAAACGAGAAACATATCCTTAGTCCTTTTCAGGTACTTCAGGATATTCTTGACCGCTGTCCAGTGTTCCATTCCGGGATTACTTTGGTACCTTCCTACCAAACTTACGGCAAGGTTTACATCAGGTCTGGTACACAGCATGGCATACATAATAGACCCTATGGCCGAGGCATAGGGGATGACACTCATCTTTTCTCTATCTTCTGCCGTGATCGGGCATTGAGCCGTGCTCAATTGCACACCTTGCAATACAGGCAAGAACCCCTTCTTGGACTGGTCCATATTGAACTTCTTCAATATCTTGTCAAGGTATGTACTCTGTGAAAGACCAATGAGGCGTCTTGATCTATCTCTATAGATCTTGATGCCTAATATATAAGCAGCTTCTCCAAGGTCCTTCATTGAAAAACACTTATTCAAATAGGCCTTTATACTTTCCAAGAATTCTATATCATTTCCCATCAATAGTATGTCATCCACATATAATATGAGAAATGCTACAGAGCTCCCACTCACTTTGTTGTAAACACAGGCTTCTCCATAAGTCTGTGTAAACCCAAACGCTTTGATCATCTCATCAAAGCGAATGTTCCAACTCCGAGATGCTTGCACCAGCCCATAGATTGAGCGCTGGAGCTTGCCTACTTTGTTAGCATTCTTAGGATCTACAAAACCTTCCGGCTGCATCATATACAATTCTTCCTTAAGGAAGCCGTTAAGGAATGCCATTTTGACGTCCATCTGCCATATCTCATAATCATTGTATGCGGCAATTGCTAACATGATTCGGACGGACTTCAGCTTCGCTACGGGTGAGAAAGTCTCATCGTAGTCAACCCCTTGAACTTGTCGATAACCCTTAGCAACAAGTCGAGCCTTATAGATGGTCACATTACCATCAACGTCTGTCTTCTTCTTAAATATCCATTTATTTTCAATGGCTCGCCGATCATCGGGCAAGTCAGTCAAAGTCCATACTTCGTTTTCATACATGGATCCTATCTCGGATTTCATGGCTTCTAGCCATTTGTCGGAATCCGGGCCCGCCATCGCTTCTTCATAGTTCGAAGGTTCACCGTTGTCTAACAACATGATTTCCAGGACAGGGTTGCCGTACCACTCTGGTGCGGAACGTGTCCTTGTGGACCTACGAAGTTCAGCAGTAACTTGATCCGAAGCTTCATGATCATCATCATTAACTTCCTCCCCAGTCGGTGTAGGCACCACAGGAACATCTTCCCGCGCTGCGCTACTTTCCGGTTCGGAAGGGGTGACTACCACCTCATCAAGTTCCACTTTCCTCCCACTTAATTCTTTCGAGAGAAACTCTTTCTCCAGAAAGGACCCATTCTTGGCAACAAAGATCTTGCCTTCGGATCTAAGGTAGAAGGTATACCCAATGGTTTCCTTAAGGTATCCTATGAAGATGCATTTTTTCGACTTGGGTTCGAGCTTTTCAGGTTGAGGTTTCTTGACATAAGCATCGCATCCCCAAACTTTTAGAAACGACAGCTTAGGTTTCTTCCCAAACCATAATTCATACGGTGTCGTCTCAACGGATTTCGACGGAGCCCTATTTAAAGTGAATGCGGCAGTCTCTAAAGCATAGCCCCAAAATGAGAGCGGTAAATCGGTAAGAGACATCATAGATCGCACCATATCCAATAGAGTGCGATTACGATGTTCGGACACACCGTTTCGCTGAGGTGTTCCAGGCGGCGTGAGTTGTGAAACGATTGCACATTTCCTTAAGTGCGTACCAAATTCGTGACTTAAATATTCTCCACCACGATCTGATCGTAAGAACTTTATTTTCCTGTCACGTTGATTCTCAACCTCACTCTGAAATTCCTTGAACTTTTCAAAGGTTTCAGACTTGTGTTTCATTAGGTAGACATACCCATATCTACTTAAATCATCAGTGAGAGTGAGAACATAACGATATCCTCCGCGAGCCTCTACACTCATTGGACCGCACACATCGGTATGTATGATTTCCAATAAGTTGGTTGCTCGCTCCATTGTTCCGGAGAACGGAGTCTTGGTCATCTTACCCATGAGGCATGGTTCGCACGTGTCAAATGATTCGTAATCAAGAGACTCCAAAAGTCCATCTGCATGGAGCTTCTTCATGCGCTTGACACCAATGTGACCAAGGCGGCAGTGCCACAAGTATGTGGGACTATCGTTATCAACTTTACATCTTTTGGTATTCACACTATGAATATGTGTAACATCACGTTCGAGGTTCATCAAGAATAATCCATTGACCAGCGGGGCATGACCATAAAACATATCTCTCATATAAATAGAACAACCATTATTCTCAGATTTAAATGAGTAGCCATCTCGAATTAAACGAGATCCTGATACAATGTTCATGCTCAAAGCTGGCACTAAATAACAATTACTGAGGTTTAAAACTGTCAGGACCGGATTTTCGGGATATTAATTTCCCAGAAAATGGCCCTTGTGCTCACCAGCCCCAGGACTACTGTTAGCTGATGAGGCACCAACTTGTTACAGAAATTCCAAGCAAAGAACAAAATAGGTAGTACAAGACCATGGTGGCCTATGAGTACAACATTTGGTTTCTAGTGGTTGATGGCGGAAGCGGTTTGTGGTTCATCTGCGTCTATGGGGCTCCATTTCCCACAAGAACAGCTGACCAGGATAACTCCTATCTTCGCGAGGCTGCTATCATCATTGCTTCGGTTCCGGGGGCTCTCATCGCAATGCTTCTCTCCATGCGAGAAATCTGGCCAAGACAATAGCCAGGGACAAGCCAGTGAGTACGTTTGAATGTACTCGCAAACATTATGAACACGGGTATAATATAACCAGGAATAATCATGCTCCGAAAATATTCTATGATCATAACGTCTGTCACGAAATAAACGAAATCCATGATGCACGCCTGTAGGTAAAATATGAATATGCAATACGGGAGTAGGAATAGAATGCACCGATCGAGTGTCTGAAGCGACGCCTCGAAAGGATAATAAAAAATATCGTGCCTCAGTCGGGCGTCTGAGCGACACCACATAAAGGGCTTAGGGATATTAAAAATAACAAGCATGCCACAGTCGGGCGTCTATGCGACACCACATAAAGGGCTTATAAATAATAAAAATAACAAGCATGCCACAGTCGGGCGTCTGAGCGACACCTCATAAAGAGCTTATAAGAGAATAATCACAGTGAGTATCCAGGAGGTAGAACCGTCCCAGGGATACTCAATAATTCAAATAATGTAAATGGTTAGTCCACAATAATCATAATCATAATCCTCGTATGTCATAGGTCATAAACAATGTTCTGGTTCTACCGTTTCTCCTCCGAAGACCGTTGCTAGACCCATCTCAGACTGTAGTCCTTACCCATGGACATGGCTATCCGAATAGATTTAACCTCTGCAGAGGGTGTACTCTTTACTCACGAGTAACGGATTTATTTAGTCCATCGGGACTAATTCCGCCTACGGTCTTTTAATTGAAAACACACCTGACCCGCACACACCAGCTTAACTTACCGGTGTCTGGAATCACCCACGACACCTGTCAAGCAAAACTCTAAGTGGGGAGGCTACAACCTCGACGTAGCATGGGATCAAATTTATATCGCGCGTTCTAAGGGGTGCCCCCCTCTCGGTCCCAACCGGAAACACCCATGCTCCTGGACCAGGTGGCATGCCTACCGGATGCATCCGGTATCTTCCACCATGGCCTCTCTGTACGGTGTGTGCTAGGGCGGGGTTGACAACTTACTGAACCATACCCTACCTACGGCAGTGACAAGTGGTAGTACGAACAAGTATGGGGGTTACTGGAGCAAGACTCGATCTACGTCCGACGCTCTAGGTCCAAGTATTCCCTGTATGATTCGCATAACCAAAGTACTTCAACCAACAGACAGAATCACCGCTCATCATACCTCATCATGCCATACCAGACACACTCGTCTCGACGAGTAACTAGGGACAAGCTCGTGTCTACCCAAGACCACGACTTTCCCGGCTTCCTTCCGGTATGCATGAGAAGCTCATGAGGATGATCACTATCATCAGCATATCCATTTCTGACAGCAAAGAATCTCCATTGTGCACTCATGCGTATGATTTTATCGTCACATAAAACTACATATGCTCCCAGTCAAGGTGGTGTTGTAACCGTATCAACGCCCAAAAATATTATGCCAGAGTTCAGAATGCTTGCCTTCAGGTTGTGGAGAGGAAGTGTGCACTCCAAAACTTTTTGAAAGTTTTCTTCTCTCTCAAATTCCTATTTTGAAAAATATCCAAATAACATATATTTCAAAAATAGTACAAAAAGTTGCCCTAAATATTTTTGAAATAAATCTTAAAATAATTAAACTAGATGAAATTTGAGGGAGGTAGGAAAAAGAATGAACTCATTTGGAGTTATCTTTAAAAAGTTATAGCCAGTCAAAGTTTTCTTTTAAAAAATAAAACAGAAAAAGAAAACCTTTCGGAGGGGCTTACGCTTTCTGGGTAGGGGATACGTACTCGAGACTTTTACGCTTTCACTTATCCAGAGTGGACGGGCGCGTGGGTCATTGACAGTGGGTCCAGGGGGCCCACTGGTCAGGTTTGACCAGTCGCTCCTCCCTCCTCTTCCTCTGCCCGAGCGGAGGCAGGGCTCCGGCGATCGCCGTCGACGAACGGCAGCTCCCCACGGGGCCCCGAGGGCAGGGATGGATCCGCCAGTCCAGGGCGGTCCTCCCGGTGGTCGCTAGGCAGGCGAGGACGGAGGGAGTCACCGGCGGCGAGCTCCGCGGCGGACGGTGGTTCGGGAGCAAATGGGGCTTCGGGCTACGGTGGTTCTGGGTCGCGTTTGAGAGGCTAGGCGGCTCCGTGAGGTCGAGGGGAAACGGGTGGTGGTGTTGGATGCACGGGGGAGGGCCTGGTTGTGATGAACGGCACCGGAAGGTGGCGGCGGCCGAACCGACCGGAGTCGAGGAAGACGGCTACCATCCGCCGATTGCTGGCTGAGGGGGTGCTATGGTGGTGGCCTGGGGTCGCCTGAGTGTTCGGAGGAGCTCGGGGGCCTCCTTTTATAGCGCGACGAGGCTGGTTCTGCGGTGGTGGATAAGAACGATGGCGAGTCGCCGTTCTGTAGTGGCCAGGGCGACGTGGCGGCGACGAGCGCGTGCCGAGGAGCTTGTGGATGAGCTCAGGCTGTTCCAGGGGGCAGCTGGCACGCGCGGGTGGCTTGGGCGGCGCCGTCCATGGCAGGGGCGCACTGCGGCCATTGGTGGCATGCGTCGCCGGCGCTGTGGGGTGCCAGGGGTGGTCGGGGCGGCTTTGCGATTTCGGAGGAGACGGGGTGCGCTGGCTGCGGGTGGCCAAGGGCCAGAACGGGTGCGGGGAGGGCGGCAGTGCGACGCGGCGGCTCGGTGCGCGCGTGCAAAACATGCGCTCTGGGCGCGCCCAGAGCACGCACGCTAGTCGCTCGACGAAATGCCAATGCATGCCACAGGGCTTTGGGGAGGTGGCAAGTAGCAGGTTTAGGATTGAGTCTTCTAGGAGCTTAGTGGACATGCTAATTTGTCCAGAGGTGCAAGGTCACAGTGCAAAGGCAAAAATCATGTCAAAACTGACCATGCACACAAGGTGCTCGACAGATTGCTAAGTGCATCTAGGAAACTATTGGAGTGGCCAAAAACTCCAGATCAGGGTCTCCCTAGATGTAGGTGATGATGGCAAGATCATTTGGATAAAACCAGAAACTTGCTAGTGCAAGTTCTGCAAAACTTCAGTTTTGGGCAGCAAGAACAAAGCTTTATTGCATGCACTAAAAATCCTCCAATGGGCCCAATCTCCTGGACTTAAGGGTTTGGTAGAGTGGTCTATAAGTAGGAAAAGACTTAGGGTTACAAGAGCAAGATAATATATGGTTGCAGTACAAATCACCAAACTGGACCAGAATGAAAATGAGGATGATTTGCTCAACTTTTCCAAAGAACACTCATGGGTTTTTGCATGAAGTTGAATTATGTGCATCTACTGACATCTCCAAACACTTGGAAGAATTTTTAGAGGAATATTTAAATAGGTTGTAGTGCAAAAGTACCTACTGGACCAGATTTGAAAATTTGGTGTAGAGCTCAAAATCTCCAAATGACCAAAAGATATTCTTGCATAAAAGGGATGTGGAAACATCATATGACATCCCCAAATTTTGGTGAAAATTTTTAAATGCATTAATCAAATGGTTGCAGTGCAACAAAGGCTCCAAATTTATGAAAAATCATTTCAAAAGAATAAAGCTCAGGAAAACAATTATGCAAATAATCCACTGATAAAGAATAGTTTTATTGAGTGAGCATACAAGTCCAATAATATTCTTGGGAAGTTTCCACTTGAGGCGAAAACCCACAATATTAAAGAGAAAAAGGGCGTTCTGAAATCAAAGATAAACCCAGAAAACAAAAATTTAATTTCCTGACATTTTTTTTATATTTAAAACAAGGTTAAACTTTTTGGGTGTTACAAAAACTAATCCCCTAGGTAAATGCAAAGGTAGCGTGCCGACGGCGATCACATCGACCATGGAACCATTCCCGACGCGCATCGTCACCTCGTCCTTCGCCAGTCTCCGTTTATTCCGTAGCTCCTATTTTGAGTTACAAATATGAGCAACCGCACCGGTATCAAATACACAGGAGCTACTATGAGTACTGGTAAGGTACAGATCAATTACATGTATATCACATATACCTTTGGTGTTGCCGACCTTCTTGTCCGCTAAGTATTTGGGGCAGTTCCGCTTCCAGTGACCACTTCCCTTGCAATAAAAGCACTCAGTCTCAGCCTTGGGTCCATTCTTCGACTTCTTCCCGGCAACTGGCTTACCGGGCGCGGCAACTCCCTTGTCGTCCTTCTTGAAGTTCTTCTTACCCTTGCCTTTCTTGAACTTAGTGGTTTTATTCACCATCAACACTTGATGTTCCTTTCTGATCTCTACCTCCGCTGATTTCAGCATCGAATACACCTCAGGAATGGTCTTTTCCATCCCCTGCATATTGAAGTTCATCACAAAGCTCTTGTAGCTCGGTGGAAGCGACTAAAGGATTCTGTCAATGACCGCGTCATCCGGGAGATTAACTCCCAGCTGAGACAAGCGGTTGTGCAAGCCAGACATTCTGAGTATGTGCTCACTAAAAGAACTATTTTCCTCCATCTTACAGCTGAAGAATTTGTCGAAGACTTCATATCTCTCGACCCGGGCATGAGCTGGGAAAACCATTTTCAGCTCTTCGAACATCTCATATGCTCCATGCTTCTCAAAACGCTTTTGGAGCCCCGGTTCTAAGCTGTAAAGCATGCCGCACTGAACGAGGGAGTAATCATCAGCACGTGATTGCCAAGCGTTCATAACGTCTTCTGGGATTGGTGCTTCACCTAGCGGTGCTTCTAGAACATAATCTTTCTTGGCAGCTATGAGGATGATCGTCAGGTTCCGGACCCAGTCCGTATAGTTACTGCCATCATCTTTCAGCTTGGTTTTCTCTAGGAACGCGTTGAAGTTGAGGACAACGTGGGCCATTTGATCTACAAGACATATTGTAAAGATTTTAGACTAAGTTCATGATAATTAAGGTAATCTAATCAAATTACTCAATGAACTCCCACTCAGATAGACATCCCTCTAGTCATCTAAGTGAAACATGATCCGAGTTAACTAGGCCGTGTCCGATCATCACGTGAGACGGACTAGTCAAGATCGGTGAACATCTCCATGTTGATCGTATCTTCTATACGACTCATGCTCGACCTTTCGGTCCTCCGTGTTCCGAGGCCATGTCTGTACATGCTAGGCTCGTCAAGTCAACCTAAGTGTATTGCGTGTGTTCCGAGGCCATGTCTGTACATGCTAGGCTCGTCAACACCCGTTGTATGCGAACGTTAGAATCTATCACACCCGATCATCACGTGGTGCTTCGAAACAACGAACCTTCGCAACGGTGCACAGTTAGGGGGAACACTTTCTTGAAATTATTATAAGGGATCATCTTACTTACTACCGTCGTTCTAAGCTAATAAGATGCAAAAACATGATAAACATCACATGCAATCAAATAGTGACATGATATGGCCAATATCATTTTGCTCCTTTGATCTCCATCTTCGGGGCACCATGATCATCTTCATCACCGGCATGACACCATGATCTCCATCATCGTGTCTTCATGAAGTTGTCACGCCAACGATTACTTCTACTTCTATGGCTAACGCGTTTAGCAATAAAGTAAAGTAATTTACATGGCGTTATTCAATGACACGCAGGTCATACAAAATAATAAAGACAACTCCTATGGCTCCTGCAGGTTGTCATACTCATCGACATGCAAGTCATGATTCCTATTACAAGAATATCATCAATCTCATACATCACATATATCATTCATCACATCTTCTGGCCATATCACATCACAAGGCACATGCTGCAAAAACAAGTTAGACGTCCTCTAATTGTTGTTGCAAGTTTTTACGTGGCTTGTATAGGTTTCTAGCAAGAACGTTTCTTACCTACGTAAAACCACAACGTGATATGCCAATTTCTATTTACCCTTCATAAGGACCCTTTTCATCAAATCCGTTCCGACTAAAGTAGGAGAGACAGACACCCGCTAGCCACCTTATGCAACTAGTGCATGTCAGTCGGTGGAACCAGTCTCACGTAAGCGTACGTGTAAGGTCGGTCCGGGCCGCTTCATCCCACAATACCGCCGAAACAAGATAAGACTAGTAGCGGCAAGAAGAATTGGCAACATCTACGCCCACAACTGCTTTGTGTTCTACTCGTGCATAGTAACTACGCATAGGCCTGGCTCATGATGCCACTGATGGGGATTGTAGCAGAATTTTAAAATTTCCTACGCATCACCAAGATCCATCTATGGAGTATACTAGCAACGAGGGGAAAGGAGTGCATCTACATACCCTTGTAGATCGCAAGCGGAAGCGTTCCAATGAACGGGGTTGATGGAGTCGTACTCGCCGTGATCCAAATCACCGATGACCGAGTGCCGAACGGACGGCACCTCCGCGTTCAACACACGTACGGAGCAGCAACGTCTCCTCCTTCTTGATCCATCAAGGGGGAAGGAGTGGTTGATGGAGATCCAGCAGCACGACGGCGTGGTGGTGGATGTAGCGGGATCTCGGCAGGGCTTCGCCAAGCTTCTGCGAGAGGGAGAGGTGTTGCAGGGGAGAGGGAGGCGCCAGGGGCTGTGGTGCTGCTGCCCTCCCTCCCCCCCCCACTATTTATAGGACCCCTGGAGGGGGGCGCTGGCCCTGGAACCCATCTACATGGGGGGCGGCGGCCAAGGGGGAAGGGGGGGTGGCTTCCCCCCCAAGCCAAGTGGGGCGCCCCCACCCCTAGGGTTTCCAACCCTAGGCGCAGGGGGAGGCCCAAGGGGGGCGCCCCAGCACACTAAGTGCTGGTTCCCTTCCCACTTCAGCCCATGGGGCCCTCCGGGATAGGTGGCCCCAGTCGGTGGACCCCCGGGACCCTTCCGGTGGTCCCGGTACAATACCGATGACCCCCGAAACATTCCCGGTGGCCGAAACTGGACTTCCTATATATAATTCTTCACCTCCGGACCATTCCAGAACTCCTCGTGACGTTCGGGATCTCATCCGGGACTCCAAACAACTTTCAGGTTTCCGCATACTAATATCTCTACAACCCTAGCGTCACCGAACCTTAAGTGTGTAGACCCTACGGGTTCGGGAGACACGCAGACATGACCGAGACGCCTGTCCGGTCAATAACCAACAGCGGGATCTGGATACCCATGTTGGCTCCCACATGTTCCACGATGATCTCATCGAATGAACCACGATGTCGAGGATTCAATCAATCCCGTATACTATTCCCTTTGTCAATCGGTATGTTACTTGCCCGAGATTCGATCGTCGGTATCCCAATACCTTGTTCAATCTCGTTACCGGCAAGTCTCTTTACTCGTACCGCAATGCATGATCCCATGACTAACTCCTTAGTCACATTGAGCTCATTATGATGATGCATTACCGAGTGGGCCCAGAGATACCTCTCCGTCATACGGAATGACAAATCCCAGTCTCGATCCGTGCCAACCCAACAGACACTTTCAGAGATACCCGTAGTGCACTTTTATAGTCAACCAGTTACGTTGTGATGTTTGGCACACCCAAAGCACTCCTATGGCATCCGGGAGTTGCACGATCTCATGGTCTAAGGAAAAGATACTTGACATTGGAAAAGCTCTAGCAAACGAAGTACACGATCTTTGAGCCATGCTTAGGATTGGGTCTTGTCCATCACATCATTCTCCTAATGATGTGATCCCGTTATCAATGGCATCCAATGTCCATAGTTAGGAAACCATGACTATCTGTTGATCAACGAGCTAGTCAACTAGAGGCTTACTGGGGACACGTTGTGGTCTATGTATTCACACATGTATTACGATTTCCGGATAACACAATTATAGCATGAACAATAGACAATTATCATGATCAAAGAAATATAATAATAACCATTTATTATTGCCTCTAGGGCATATTTCCAACAAGAAGAAAGATCGATTCGTTAATATATCTTCAAATAAAAAAACATGTGATGATCACTAGATGCCTGCTTATATAAATATACCTCGCCGGTAGTCTTTGTTATTTCAAGATCAACATTGTATTCGTCATCATAATCATTGTCTGCGTCATCATAATCATAATCATAGTTCATGACTTCATCAGCTCAGTCGTCGAGATCGAATATCTTATCATCACCCTCCCCGGTATTGTTCAGATACTGGGAGCCATCATTTGCTTCATTCAAATCATCTGGCCTGCTAGGGCTGCGTATGATCTCGAACAGGGCCTCTTCTCCCTCTCTGCCGGTATTGTCCGCCATAGCTTTTATTTAACTAATACAGAAGAAATATAAAACAATTTAGTATTCAAATTACAATGCATGGATGCAATCAATAAGGAAAAACTGAATCATATAGTACATAATATGCATCGTCTCGTATAATATATAATCTCGAATACATCATCTCGAATAATATATAATCTCGAATACATCACTGGCTAGGTAGCTAATAAAGATCGAATACTATAGAAGAATCTAGGCCACTCGCGATTCCTGGGGCGCGGGTGGTGGACACCCAAAGACAAGGAACCATCACAGGATCATATCTCCGGTCATCTGCACAAAGAACCTGCCAGGTATTGGAGAACCTGACAGGCTCGTCCTCCTCCCTGACACGACGACGCACCACCTCCGACAGGGCCGGCTCCCTCTGCACCGAATGTGGCCCACGCGAACGCCACCAAAGGAGATCAGGGTCGACGACGGGACCCGAGGCCGGGTTCCTCACCAAGCGGCGCGCCCCTCCAGGTAGCACCTCCCAGTGCCAGCCCGGCGGAGCCCAATCCCGGACATGGGTCAGCCGGACGTCGTCACGCACGGGTCGACGGCGAGGATGCGGGCCGGGCATCGTCGAGAACAAATACTATATGCCCGCAAAAAGTAACATTTTTTAAATGATTGGATTGTGATAACTAAAATTCTATATGCAAATTCTAACAATTTGACATTAATCTAATTCATCTAACTAAAACTAATTCTAAAATTTCTAACATTTCTATATATATAACTAACATTTCTATAACATTTCTAATATTTCTATAACTAAAAAACAGAAAAATTGCTAACATTTCTATAAGTATTTCTATAACTTAAAAAAAGAAAAAAATTATAACATTTCTATATAACTAACATTTCTATAACATTTCTATAAATATTTCTATAACTAAAAAATAGAAAAATTTCTATAACTAAAAATGTAAAAAACAATGTGTGTGTGTGTGTGTGTGGACATGGCGGCCGGGGCAGGAGCTCACCGGCGAGGCGAGGCGACGGGGGACGGCGACGGCGACGGCGACGGGGGACGGCGACGGGCGGCGACGACGGGGATGGGGACGGGGCGGTGACGACGGGGACGGGGACGGGCCGGGCGGGGACGACGGGACGACGGGGACGGGGACGGGCCGGGCGGGGACGACGGGACGACGGGGCGCGGCGCGGCGACGACGGGGACGGGGACGGCGCGGCGACGGGGACGGCCGGGGCGGCGACGACAGGGACGGGGCGGTGACGGGGGCGTCGACGAGGGGTGGCGACGGGGGGCGGCGGGCGACGGGGCAGAGGAGAAGAAGCAGATTTGAAACTGAATTTTTTGAAGTGTTTTCTTATATAGGATGGGCCTTTAGTACCGGTTGGAGCGACCAACTGGTACTAAAGGTCAATTTTGGCCAGGCCAAGCGGCGGGAAGCGCCCACCTTTAGTACCGGGTGGTGGCTCCAACCGGTACTAAACATCCTTCCTTTAATACCGGTTTGAGCCACCACCCGGCACTAAAGGTGGTGCGCTGGCGCAGATGCGGTGCGTCATGTTTAGTCCCACCTCACTAGCCGAGGGGCGTCCGCACTGGTTTATAAGCCCCAGTGTGGTAGCTCTCTCGAGCTCCTCTCCAAAGCAGGCGTACTGGGCCTAAATGTTCTATGCTGCCCTGTGGGCCTACTGGGCCTTTGCGGGCCTGCATCCTGGCCCAACAACAGGTTGAGTTTCTAGTCGTATGCAGGCCGCTGTGGCGCAGTCGGCGGGCTTTTTTATTTTCTTATTTTTTGCTTTATTTATTTTTGTTTTATTTATTTTTGAGTTGTTTTTTGCTGTATTTAGAGTTTCTTTGTGAATATTTTTGCTTTAGGTACAAAAAATTACAAACTTTCTATTAGTGCCGGAAGTTTACAAATTTGAATAGTTTACATTTTGAATTATTTGAAATTTATGCGAATCACTAGTTTGTGAATAACTTAACTTTGAAAATAGATTTTCAGTGATTCTTTTTTCTTATGTTTAATATTAGTGTGTTTTATCATTATATTCAATTTGGTAATGCTTAGGTTATTTAAAAAATGAAATGCCTTTGTAACGGATGAGTTTTCGTCCGAAACCCTGATACTCCGAAAGAGATAGTCCATTTTATACACGAAGTGCATCCAGTTTTTGCGGTAACCCTCTCTACTTTTTTGCACATGCTATGTGGGTGAAATTATGATACCATGCCAACTTTCAACCTTTTCTGAGTTCATTTGAAATGCTTTTCAATTTCAGGGTCATTTAGCTGAAAAAATCAGTAAATGCATGAAAGAATTTGTTTGCACATAAAATTTCTTCGCGTTTGAAATGCCAAAACACATAACTACCCTAACTATTACAGAGATTCCCTCCTGGGTGTGAAACACAGAAGAAAGTGATGATAGTGAAGCCGATCACATCCCAGATCTTTGGGTGTGAAACTTTTTCTTCGCGTATGTCCCTTTGCGCCATAGCCATGGAAAATCTTCATCATTTAACTGGATGCTCGGGTCAATATTCACCGTGAATGGAGCAATTTTATCAAACTTTTCATAATCTTCTGACATGTCTATCTTATCATCCACTCCCACGATGTTTCTCTTCCCAGAAAGAACTATGTGGCGCTTTGGCTCATCGTATGATGCATTCGCTTTCTTATCTTTTCTTTTTCTTGGCTGGTAGACATATCCTTCACATAGAAAGCATGTGCCACATCATTAGCTAGGACGAATGGTTCGTCTGCATACGCAAGATTGTTGAGTCCACTGTTGTCATTCCATACTGCGGGTCTTCCGTTACCCCATATCGTGTCATATTGACCCATTTGCACCGAAACAAAGGGACCTTCAAACCACGTCCATAGTCAAGTTCCCATATCTCCTCTATGTAACCATAATATGTTTCCTTTCCTGTCTTGGTTGTTGCATCAAAGCGGACACCACTGTTTTGGTTGGTGCTCTTCTTATCTTGGGTGATCGTGTAAAATGTATTACCATTTATCTTGTACCCTTTGAAAGTCATTATATTCGAAGATGGTAACTGGGACAGCGAGTACAGGTCACCTTCAATAGAGGCGTCATGCATGGTACGTGTCTGCAACCAGCCGGCGAAACTCCTGGTTTGTTCACGTGTAATCCAGTCATCAGACCGCTCCGGGTGTTTGGAGCATAGAAAATTCTTGTGTTCGTCCATATACGAAGCCACCAAGGTGGAATTCTGTATAACTGTGTAGTGTGCTTCAGTGAGAGAATGTCCGTCCATACATATTTTTTGATTCCCTCCTAGCGTGCCTTTTCCATCCAGTCTTCCCTTATGCCGCGATTCAGGAACACCAATCGGCTTAAGGTCAGGAATAAAGTCAATACAAAACTCAATGACCTCCTCATTTTCATTGCCCTTGCAGATGCTTCCTTCTGGCCTAGCACGGTTATGAACATATTTCTTTAAGACTCCCATGATCCTTTCAAAGGGGAACATATTGTGTAGAAATACAGGACCCAAAACGTTAATCTCTTCGCATAGGTGAACTAGGACGTGCGTCATGATGTTGAAGAAGGATGGTGGGAACACCAACTCGAAACTGACAAGAGATTGCACCAAATCATTCTCTAACCTTGGTATGATTTCTGGATCGATTACCTTCTGAGGGATTGCATTGAGGAATTCACATAGCTTCACAATGGCTAATCGAACGATATCTGGTAGAAGCCCCCTCAATGCAACTGGAAGCAGTTGCGTCATAATCACGTGGCAGTCATGAGACTTTAGGTTCTGGAACTTTTTCTCTGCCATGTTTATTATTCCCTTTATATTCGACGAGAAGCCAGACGGTACCTTAATACTGAGCAGGCATTCAAAGAAGATTTCCTTCTCTTCTTTTGTAAGAGCGTAGCTGGCATGACCCTGATGTATGCCGTCTTTTCCATGCATACGTTGCTGGTCCTCCCGTGCCTCAGGTGTATCTTTTGTCTTCCCATACACGCCCAAGAAGCCAAGCAGGGTCACGCAAAGATTCTTCGTCACGTGCATCACGTCGATTGCAGAGCGGACCTCTAGATATTTCCAATAGGGCAGGTCCCAAAATATAGGTTTCTTCTTCCACATGGGTGCGCGTCCGTCAGCGTCATTCGGAACAGGTTGTCCGCCAGGACCCTTTCCAAAGACTACCTTCAAATCCTTGACCATATCATGTACATCAGCACCAGTACGGTGGCGAGGCTTCATCCGGTGATCCGCCTCACCTTTGAAATGCTTGCCTTTCTTTCTTACGGGATGCCTGCTCGGAAGAAATCGACGATGTCCCAGGTACACATTCTTCCTACAATTGTCCAAATATATACTGTCGGTATCATCCAAACAGTGCGTGCATGCGCGGTATCCCTTGTTTGTCTGTCCTGAAAGGTTACTGAGAGCAGGCCAATCATTGATGGTCACGAACAGCAAGGCCTTTAGGTCAAATTCTTCCCCCATGTGCTCATCCCACGCACGTACACCTGTTCCATTCCACAGCTGTAAGAGTTCTTCAACTAATGGCCTTAGGTACACATCAATGCCGTTGCCGGGTTGCTTAGGGCCTTGGATGAGCACTGGCATCATAATGAACTTCCGCTTCATGCACAACCAAGGAGGAAGGTTATACAAACATAGAGTCACAGGCCAGGTCCTATGGTTGCTGCTCTGCTCCCCAAAAGGATTAATGACATCTGCGCTTAGACCAAACCATACGTTCCTTGCGTCATCTGCAAACTCCTTCCCGTACTTTCTCTCAATTTTTCTCCACTGCGACCCGTCAGCGGGTACTCTCAACTTTCCGTCTTTCTTACGGTCTTCTCTGTGCCATCGCATCGCCTTGGCATGCTCTTTGTTTTGGAACAAACGTTTCGACCGTGGTATTATAGGAGCATACCACATCAGCTTGGCAGGAATCTTCTTCCTGGGGCGCTCGCCCTCGACATCACCAGGGTCATCGCGCCTGATCTTATAGCGCAATGCATCGCATACCGGGCAAGCGTTCAAATCCTCATACTCACCGCGGTAGAGGATGCAGTCATTAGGGCATGCATGTATCTTCTGGACCTCTAACCCTAGAGGGCAGACAGCCTTCTTTGCTTTGTACGTACTCTCGGGCAATTCATTGTCCTTTGGAAGCATATTCTTTATCATTACCAGCAACTTCCCAAATCCCTTGTCAGATACACCATTCTCTGCCTTCCATTGCAACAATTCCAGTGTGGTGCCCAACTTTTTCTTGTCAGCTTCGCAATTCGGGTACAACAATTTCTTGTGATCCTCTAACATGCGCTGCAACTTCTTTTTCTCGAAATCACTTGCGCAGTTTCTCTTTGCATCGGCAATGGCCTGACCTAGATCATCAGCGGGCTCACCTGATGCCTCTTCTTCAGCTTCTTCCCGCATTGCCAGCTCAGCTTCTTCCCCCATTGTTGTATCATCGTATTCAGGGAACCCATGGCCAGGATAGCTGTCGTCGTCCTCTTCTTCTTCATTGTCTTCCATCATAACCCCTCTTTCTCCGTGCTTGGTCCAAACATTATAGTGGGGCATGAAACCGGATTTAAACAGGTGGACGTGAATGGTTCTTGACGTAGAGTAATTGTGATCATTCTTACAGACTAAACATGGACAAGGCATAAAACCATCCGCCCGCTTGTTTGCCTCAGCCGCAAGCAGAAAAGTTTGCACGCCATTAATGAACTCGGGAGAGCATCGGTCATCGTACATCCATTGTGGGCTCATCGTCATTACACAACACCGAATAGACCAAATTAATACAAGTTCATACATAAAGTTCATACAAGACTTAAATGCAACAAACAAATAACTCTCTAACTAAAGAATTTAAATGCAACAACAAATGCGATCAAGATCGCAACTAAGGTAACAATTGATCCAACAGCATAATGATACCAAGCCTCACTATCAATGGCATATTTTCTAATCTTTCTAATCTTCAAGCGCATTTTCTCCATCTTGATCTTGTGATCATCGACGACATCGGCAACATGCAACTCCAATTCCATCTTCTCCCCCTCAATTCTTTTCAATTTTTCTTTCAAATACTCGTTTTCTCTTTCAACTAAATTTAACCTCTCGACAATAGGGTCGGTTGGAATTTCCGGTTCACAAACCTCCTAGACAAAAATATCTATGTCAACTTGATGGGCATAATTTGTCATAAACACGAAATGCAACAACTAGTTTTAAAAGAGAATATACCACATCCGACGGGGACGGATATCAAAACCATGGCACTATGTATAACAAACAACGTACGGGTAAGATAATTATACGAGTAACTATATATCCAAATCACACAAACATCAATTTGGTAATGTAAAACATTCATGAACAAGAGGCTCACCACAAGGTGGTGCCAGCGACGGAACGGTGCGGGCGATCGACTGTGGTTACGACGGAGATTTAGAAGGCACTAAGTAAACCACACCTACATATGCAAACTAAGTGTTAGTTTTGACCACAAATTGCATATAAATCAAATACTAGCACATATATTTTCTACCAAATTACTAAACTCATAAATTAATCACTATACAAAGCATTGCAAGAGCTAATCTAGCAATGAGAGATGAAAGGACAAAGTTGCTAACCTTTGTGATCATTTGAATGGATGGGGGCCTTCAAATCTTCACAAATTTTGGGCAAAATGTGTGATGAGCTCGAGAGGAAGAGGGGAAAAACAGAGAGGAGAGGGGAAAGGGGAAGAACAGAGCGAGCTCGGGTGGACGAAGGGTTTATGTAGGACGACCTTTAGCACCGGTTCGTGCCATGAACCGGTACTAAAGGTGCTGGAGGGGCCCCGGACTGACAACATCCTGTCACTACTCACTTTGGTACCGGTCCGTGGCACGAACCGGTGCTAAAGGTCGGCCAAGAACCGGTACTAATGAAAGCGGCTGGCTAGCCGTTGGAACCGGCACTAATGCACACATTAAAGTAATAAAATGACAGCTCACACAGAGCTAAAGAGGCTGGACACACAGACTAGCCAAGATAAGACGCCACAACCGGCTGGCTAAAGATAGATAGGTAAACTAATTGCCTATCCTATTACATGACCGCCATCCAAACCGGTTGAAGATATCCCGAGCTACCATCTCCCAGTGGATGGATCCAGTAACCAAATGCTCCCTGGCCTCCATCGGAGTGAGTAGCGACCATGAACGGATCACGGCCGTGGCTCGGAAAATAACCTGCAAAAAATGAATACATGATGTTCTGTTAAAAACCAAATCATTTCTGCAAGTCCAGATAGTCCACAACAAAGCGCAAACTCCAACACGAATATGTCTCGCTAATTCAGGCTCAATCCCAGTGAGCCATATCCCAAATAATGTAGTGACAGAATTCAGTGGAGTAATATTAAAAGCAATGTGAACCGCCCGCCAAAGTACTCTGGCAAACGGGCAATCAAAAAAGAGATGTTTGATCGTCTCGTCCCGATCACAGAAGCTACACCTCGTAGGTCCTGTCCAATTACGCTTAATAAGATGGCCGTTTGCATCACTCTGATGCAGAGGCCGGGGAGATCCCCCTTTTCGAAAAAACTAATGCACACATTAGTGCCGGCTCAAAAGCAAACCGGCACTAATGTGCTTGACATTTGACCCTTTTTCTACTAGTGACGCTATGCCCGCTCGTCGTCAGCCCTAGGTATTACCTTGATTTGATCGTATATATTTTCGGCAGCAAATCCTATAAATACCATCGACTCATCGAGTAAATACACACAATACTCCTAGAGCCAGCAGCCGCCTATATTCATCACAAGTTCACTAGTGATTTCATTGAATTCTTGCAAGGAGCTGAACGAGGAGGGGTTGATTGAATTCTTGCAAGGAGCTGAACGAGGAGGGGTTGATGGCGAAGACGTCGTGGCCTGAGGAGGTGGGGTGGCCGGAGCTGAACGCGGCGGACCAGATCAACATCGACCGGCCGGACGTGTCGGTGGGGTTCTACATGGAGGGCTCCCCGCTGCCGTCCGGGTACGACCCCCGTCGCGTAGTCATCATCGTCAACGCGTCCGGCGTGGTCATCAGGACCCCCGTCGTCGGCTAGCTGCTGGCCTTCAGTCCGGCTGGGTACGTACAAGCGGGGGTGTGCATGCTAACACTCCCTGCAACCTGAGTACACAAGAGCTATCGTGTTCCATGTACGAACGTGCATATGTGTCCCAGCTGTTGGAAGTTGTGTATTTGGCCTGTAATCCCTTGATCATGAGGTGCACAGGAATAAATTTCAAGGAAACTCCATTTTGATCTTCTTTTTTATACGAGCAAATCTGAATACAAGGAGGCAGCCCTCAATGCAAGAATCATTATACCATTAGACTTTTGTGATGTTAAAACTAGATATCACCAAAGCCTTTGGCACAGTGGGCTGGGCCTTGTTATTCGAGATCCTCACCAAGGTGTTCGCACACGAACACGTCACAGTGTACCTCCAACGCTGAGGGTGATGCACCGCAGCTCACATCAAAGGAGACCCGTCCGGAAGCGCGGTACGCAAGCAATCCGGCGGGTGCTTTTCAGGACCCGAAACCCCACGCACCTGGGAGAGACCCCGTCTGGATGCAGGGCAGCTATGGGCTGCCCTAGGTAGGTTCGCCCGCCTCTAGAGCCTCAAGGATCGCTGCCCTTCAACGAAGAACGAACGAAAAACGAGAGAGAAAGAACAAGGGAGAGATGTAAAACTAGGGTAAAAAATAGATTGATTGTTCGATTATGTGTTCTTGTTCAATCGGCCGTCACCCCTTACATATATATGAGGTGGGTGGACTTCCCGTACAAAAAGAGGACTCAAATCACGTTCAAATCATCAAAAGTTACCCTAACTCGGACTACGAGGCCTGGAACTTCCGTTCTGGCCCGGAACTTCTGGGCTCAAATTATATCAGGTAGCCCTCTTGCACTCAATCTCTAGGTCGCATACGACTTCAGATCACGATGGCCTAAAACGCAAAGTTGTAGATCTTGCAATGGAGAAAAAATCTTCGGTTGATCACTTTTTCATCCGAGATTATCTCGAGGTTGAATTTGGGCCCGCAAATCTGTAAATAATGTTAAAAGTCCAGTTTTCGGGGCACACCGCGTGCAAACTTTTGGTTTAGCCCGGAACCTCCCCGGAAGTTCTTTTACATCACACTGTTTTGGCTCTAACTTCTGCATATGAACTTTGATTTAGACTTTTTTTATATGAAAATCAACCATTTCGACGAGGCGAAGACAATTTGTGTAGAAAGTTTTCTCATATGAGGCCATCTTAGGGGCGTAATCAGCCGCATAGTGTTCTGAATACAGAATCTGAGTACTTCGAACACAACTTCGGCCTTAGAGATGAGACCAGATGGCTATGGCCCAAATATCAAAGTTTCTCCTTTTGACGATACAGAACTTTCTCACTTGGAGCACTTCTACATTTGAGGCCATCTTAATTAAGTTCCTGCACGTGCCAAAATCTGATGTCAACACATGCGCCCCCTATTTTTCGGCAAACTTGTGTGCCGAAAAATAACTTGCACAATGCTTTTTCTAAGGACGATGTCAACACTCCATCGGCCATTTTATGTGCTTACGGTAATAATTTCTATATCGGCCATGTTTATGCTTAGGGCGATAATTTCTATATCGGCCATGTTTATGCTTAGGGCGATAATTCTATATCAGCCATTGATTTTAACTTCTTGTTTATATCATACCTTGGAACCGATTACCACCAATCGGCTTTAAAGAGATGGGAATGAACCCGTTCCTTGTAGCACTAAGGAAATCAAACTCCGAGAGGTCACGCCCTGTTAAGCAAGTAACATCGGGATGATTCCAATCCACCGATGCATCGGCCAAAGCAACACAAGTCGAATTATCCACGTGAATGACTTCTACCTCATCATCGACACATTGTATTAAGAATTGATGCATGGTAGATGGCACACATTGGTTAGCATGAACCCAATCGCGGCCTAACATAACATTATAGTTACCTTACACCTCTGCGATGAAGAATGTGGTGGCCAAAGTTTTGCTTCCCACGGTGAGTTCCATGCACATCACACCTTTGGCCTCTGTCTTTTCTTTACCCTCAAACCCATTAAGTACCATATTGGCCTTCATCAATGCATCATCATCTAACCCCAACTTCTTGAAGACCGGGTAGGGCATAAGATTTACCACAACACCACCATCAACGAGCATCCTAGCAACCGGCAATCCGTTAATATGACCTTTGAGGTACAATGGCTTCAAGTGTTTCACCGGTTCTTTTGGTTTCTCGAAGATAGCGTTCTTAGGACCAAAATCCAGCTGAGCCACCTCCCCTTCTTCACATATAGC
The DNA here is from genome assembly GCF_018294505.1 of Triticum aestivum. Lineage (NCBI taxonomy): Eukaryota > Viridiplantae > Streptophyta > Magnoliopsida > Poales > Poaceae > Triticum > Triticum aestivum. The sequence continues at coordinate 41,284,965 of NC_057811.1, read as the reverse complement.
ATGAAACTCGGCAGGTAAGTAATACACCATACTAATATCCATACCTTCCCGAACTGGCGTAGATTCGTAATCCACCATCTCATCTTCATCTCCCAATGTGTATATTGGGCTTAAAGTTTCCTCAATTGAAGGGGATGTTTCAGGTGGTGTGGACGATGTAATAGGGTTTGCATCATCCTCTTTTGGTGGTGAAGGTGTTGTTGTAGCTAATGTAGAAGCCTCTGCGTTTTCTTTTTGTTTAGGCCTCCACACTTGTTTTGTGAGTGCCATGGGCCGAATTTCATTGAACAATTCGTCCCTTTGCTTCTGTTCTTTGTGCTCTACCTTCTCGTGCTTCCTCATGCATTGTAATCTCCTTTTCATGGTTTTAGTTAAACCGGGACGACACCACTTAGGTTGGGTATATTTGGGATCCCTAGGTTTGGCTTTGCTTGTGCTAGCCTCATGATCATTAACCACGGAACCCTGCTGAATAATAACAATATCACCATTAGAATGGGCCAGATTACCAACAATTGGCCTTTTGATAGTCGCATTCTGAAATTTCTACATTAGGTGACTTAATACGCCACACTTTTTTATTGGCCTTGCTTGGAGAAATTTTTGTTGGCCGATTAGCACCATAGCTCAAACGTCCTTGTGTGGGATAATAAAGCCTCTCGCGAGCAGACCTTCTATGTGCTGCCCACCCCATATGAAAAGCATAAGGAGCCATTGGGGGCTGCCCCCATCCTCCATTGAAGTCTCTCATGTAATATGGCGCATACGGGGTTTGTGACATCCATGGTGTCGGTGTCCATGACCCATATGGCCTTGCATAGCATCGAAACTCTTGCTTCGGAGGCGATCTTGAACGCTTTGAATGTAATGGCCGATTAGAGCTAGAACTGGCTGCTTGACTTGCATATTTGGATAGCAACATATTAAAAGTTGGCTTGATTCTCTTGCACTTAGCTTCACTCTTTTCCCACTTGCCAACTTCTGAATTCTTGGGCTTAATAACTTTAACATGAGTATCTTCTTGTAATTGTGGTTGCCCCCCGAGTGCGGGATTTTTAATGGTGATCTTCAAAACTTCCTTGCCATCGGGTTGCTTATCAAGCACAACCTCTCTTCCCAAGACTTTGTCACCCTCTTTGCCTTTCCTGGGTATGCTAGGCCGAATTAAAATTTTCTTTCCCTCCAAGTCCATGGTGTTTATCGGGAAGGGCTGTTTATCAACTTTCATCTCAGCAAAATTCAGTCGTCCATCATTAATGGCCGATTGTATCTGCCGTCGAAAAACATTGCAATCGTTAGTTGCATAAGGAAATGAATTATGGTACTTGCAATAAGCATGTTGTTTTAGCTCCTAAAACGGAGGTATGGTGTGTGATATTCTAATCATCTTGTCTTGCAAGAGAGCATCAAATATTCTATCACACTTAGATATATCAAAAGTGAACTTCATCTCATCATCATGATTCTTGCGAATGGGCTTAAGAGCATTGCATGTATAGGGTTTGTCCTTTGAGGACCAAACAAAGTCAGTAGTATAGACATCAACCTCATCGTCCGAATTATCATCATTGTATTCAACCATATGCATTCTAGGACGGTCGGTTGTAGAACTATGAACCCCTTTACTTCGAATCTCTTGAGCCAAAGCTTTTTGTAAGACTTGGTTAATATTCAAGAACTCATAACTTTCTAGCCTCTCTTTAATATGAGTCTTCAAGCCACTAAGAACAAGATCCGCCAAGTCTCTCTCGCTTATCACCAAGCTATAACATTGGGTTTTTATATCTCTAAATCTCTTGACATAATCGGTGATCGATTCATCATGTTTTTGCCTAACCGATGTAAGATGTGACAACTTAAGCTCATTGTCGCCGCTATAAAAATGATCATGAAACTTCTGCTTTAATTGTGACCATAAGAGAACTGAACCATGTGGTAAAGCAGCAAACCATGAAATGCGGTGCCAGTTAAAGATAATGGAAATAAACGCACTTTCAATTCTTCTATGGAACCTGCTTCACCTAACTGCGCTAGATACTGACTAACATGCTCCCATGTTGTTTTTGTGCCCTCTCCACTAAATTTAACAAAATCAGGAACCTTGTAACCTTGAGGGTACAAAACTGCATCAAAGTGCTCAGGATAAGGCTTTTGGTACACACGAGTCTTTACTTTCAGCTCGTTTCCGAAAGTTTCTATAAACATCTTATGAAAATCCTCCCTTAATTTAGCTAAAATTGGATCTGGGGTAGATGAAGATGTTTGTGGCAATGACATCGGAGCAACCCAAGTACTAGCTAGTGGTGCAACTTGTGGGATGGGCGCCGAAGCATAATTCGGCGGAAGACCAAACATGCTTGCGCCTATGGGTGGTGCGACAAAGTGATTTGGCGTTGACGCCGAATTGGGCACACTCATAATAGGATTAGGATATGTAGGTGCAGCCACAAGCTGGTTGGTTTGACTAGGGTAAAAATTCAACGACATACTATGTTGTTGTTGCATAGGAGGTGCCGATGAAATAGGTAAGGTTGGACTAGGGTTTTCAGATACACCAACAGTACCACTAGATGACAGAGGCATATTTTTCTTAGCATTAGTATTTGCCACAAAAGAATTGTATGTCATCACATTACCCTTACTAACAAGACTTTCAATCACAGCCACTTGCTCTGAAGAAAAAACTTTACTCACAGTGATTAAATCTTGTTCGTCAACGAGAGGAGAAAAATTGACGTTTCCAACCGGAGTGATGTTGCCTTGACGGGCCTTCTTGAAACTTGCAAGAAACGCCTCCAAATCCTCCTCCTCGTGCTTCTTCTTGAACGCTTCAAAAGCCTCTTCACGCTGCTTCTTGCGTGTTTCATAGGCTTGGCGATGTTCCTCTGATAATTCATCAAGACTGGGCTTAATGATGTTATCGGCGTACGTCAACTTCTGAGGGCTTGGGGAGATTAGACATGGTTGATGATGATTCTTGATCTTTCTTCCCCAGCGGAGACGCCAAAAAGTGTGTTCGCACACGAACACGTCATCGTGTACCTCCAACGCCGAGGGTGATGCACCGTAGCTCACGTCAAAGGAGACCCGTCCGGAAGCGCAGTACGCAAGCAATCCGGCGGGTGCTTTTCAGGACCCGAAACCCCACGCGCCTGGGAGGGACCCCGTCTGGACGCGTGTCGGCTATGGGCTTCCCTAGGTTGGTTCGCCCGCCCCTAGAGCCTCAAGGATCGCTGCCCTTCAACGAAGAACAAGAAAGAAAGAACAAGGGAGAGATGTAAAAACAGGGTAAAAAGTAGATTGACTGTTTGCTTGTGTGTTATTCAATCGGCCATCACCCCTTACATATATATGAGGCAGGTGGACTTCCCGTACAAGAAAAGGACTCAAATCACATCCAAATCATCAAAAGTTACCCTAACTCGGACTACGAGGGCCGGAACTTCCGTTCTGGCCCGGAACTTCTGGGCTCAAATTATATCAGGTGGCCCTCTTGCACTGAATCGGCAGGTCGCATACTACTTCGGATCACGGTGGCCTCAAAAGAAAAGTTGTATACCTTGCAATGGAGAAAAATTCTTCAGTTGATCACTTTTTCATCCGAGGTCATATTGAGGTTCAATTTGGGCCCGCAAATCAGCAAATAATGTTAAAACTCCAGTTTTCAGGGCGCACCGCGTGCAAACTTTCGGTTTAGCCCGGAACCTCCCCGGAAGTTGCCTGGAACTTCCGGGGCAGACTTTTGCAACACACTGTTTTGGCTCTAACTTTTGCATACGAACTACGATTTAGACGTTTTATATGAAAATCAACCGTTTTGACGAGACAAAGACAATTTGTGTAGAAAGTTTTCTCATATGAGGCCTTCTTGGGGCGTAATCAGCTGAATAGTGTTTTGAATACAAAATCTGAGTACTTCGAACACAACTTCGGCCTTAGAGATGAGACCGGATGGCTATGGCCCAAATATCAAAGTTTCTCCTTTTGACGATACGGAACTTTCTCACTTTGAGCACTTCTTCATTTGAGGCCATCTTAATTAAGTTCTTGTCCGTGCCAAAATCTGATGTCAACACAAGGTAGGGTGAAGACAGAGGTGGTTAGCTTGGGTGGCGGGTAGGGGTGGAAAATGATCGGATGCGGATCGGATAGTGCTCTTACCACTTCCATTTTCATATTTTCAAAACGAATACGAATCCTAATACGGATGTTATCGGATACAGATGCGGCTCGGATATTATTCAAATACGGATACGTATCGGATATTTTCTTGATTCGGAACGGATACGAATAATATCAACATATTGCTTGAGTAAATTAGTCGCTAGCTATGTGACCTGAAATAATCAACTTGTGACATACAATAAGTCAATGATACATAGGTTTATGAATAAATACTATTGTAATGCATAATAATTTATAAGTTAATCATATAAAGAGTAAAATTTGACCCCTTATTTGGCTTTTATGTTGGATAATTGGAATATTGGGTATCGAATTTTGAAAATTACCTCCCATAATCTTATTCGGATACGGATATATCCACTTCCAAATCCATATTTGTGTCAAAATTTCCTACCATATTTTTTGTTTAATAAATGCGGATATGGATAATTTCCATTTCCATTTTGGTTCGGATGCGGATGTTTCGGATACGAATAGGAATTTTCTCGAATACGAATATCGGATATTTCGGATTATCCGCTACCAGTTTCCACCCCTAGTGGCGGGGCTCCAAGCCTCGGCCTCCATGAGGGTGCTTCTAGCCAATGTCCTCAGCCTCCATGAGGGTGCTTCTAACCAGTGTGCCTAAGTTGATTTTCAGCCGGCAGGGGGACCTTCCCCCTACTTTTTGTCATTTTTATGTCGGGGATATACCCCGCGGCGTAACCCGGCACGAAGTATAACCCGACCGGACTTGGTGACTCACTGGTAACCCGGCGGGCGGGCCTGACGGATGACAAGGCCCAAGGCCCAGAAGGCCGGTTCATACTATGGTAGGCCGGTTTACAAGGAAAGGTGTAAGGAATATTCCCTTATAAAGGAAGCAAGACTAGGACTCCACTTGTAATAGAGTAATCCTATCCAACTAGGACTAGTCATGTAAACCGCCCCTTCAACATATATAAGGAGGGGCGGGGCTCCCCAAAGAGGGACAAGCAAGAAGAAACAATCGCTAGGGCTAGATACAAAGAGCCGGTTTACCGGCGACTCCCTCATGAGCATAATGAGACCTAGGCACAAACAGCATGTAGGGCTATTACTGGATGATGTTTCCCGGGGCCCGAAGCTGTCTAAATCCTTGTCTTGTGTGTTGATCTGCCTCGCGTCTCTCGATTCCAACCAACCCCTTCAAGCTACCGCATAGATGCGTCGGCCTCACGACTAAGTCCTCACATTAGGACATGTGCCGTGACAAATCCACGACAGTTGGCGCCCATCGTGAGGCCTGCGCACGGTGGTGTTGAGTTCTTGTAGGGATCCTAATTAAGGTTTCGAGAAACTTGCCAAATTTCCAGATGAAGAAAAGTCAACTTTGAAGGGATCTACGTCTGCTTTGATTAAAATCAGAAATTGTTTATCAACAGAGTTGATCCGGTTGGTTGACCATGATCCGTCGGCGCTCTCTAGGAGAGGGCCCGCTGCCACCGCGAGCCGCCGCTATTACTAAATCGCCGCCGGTCTGAAACGGATAAGGTTTCACTAGCCAAATACGAGTTGATCATATACTTGGAAGAAAAAACCAAAATCTGCGAACGGGTCAGTTCCCGAAAGGCAAACAGAACAAACATACCATCAGGCTTTCACGTGCAATCATTGTACAAGAACAGGATTTCCCACAACCTCTACGACCCGGCGTAGGAGTCAAAACGCCTGGGTCGACCTGCCTCATCTCTGCTTTGAGCCCTTTACCGTGCGATGAGCTGCTTCCGCCAAGCCGGTCACAACTACAGTCGTCTGCTTCTGGATCGCCTCCGACGGTCGTGCCGTGGCCTCCCCTGGTAGCGCGCCGTTTTAACTCGGCTTCACCTGCACTGCCGTGCTGTTCACCGCGCGCACCAAGTCACCGATGCCGAGTCATCGCCCGCGCCAAGCTTCGCGTCGTTTCGCCGTGCTGAACCGCCGCCGTCCGAAGGTCCTTGCCGGTTTACTGTGTTGTCCGGCCACTACCGTTTGTTCACGGCATCAAGACGGCTTGCTCCATTGCTGAATCACTGAACCCCGATGACGGGCTGCCGGCTGTTTTCTTCCACTGCGCTAAGTCGCCGACCTCCGTTGCCTCGGGCCACCCCCGCCGGTGCGGCGTCTGTAAACCAGTGCGGCCTGCCCTCACGGAGCACCTCCGGCCTCCCGTTGCTTTCCATTCGTGCCTTCACGACGAGCTCCGAGCCGCTACCATCTGCCAGGGCCGAGTTACTGCCACGGCTTCCCATCGCCTCCGGGTCGGTCGCCACCGTCGCGCCCTCGTTGTTCGACCCGCCGGCGTCTTTCCGACCCGCCGAGCTAGGTCACCCAGTTTCAACGCCGTGAGGTACGGCTCAGCCATGGTGAGGGCCTCCCAATTTGCCGCCTTCGCCGGGTCGTCGTTGCCCCGTGAGCCGGCCCCGCTCCTCCTTCTACAACACCCGCCAGTTTACTGCTTCTCCAACACGGCTCCACATCGAACGGGCCTCCTCGCACTCGTCTCTGTGGCCACCTGCCACATCACCACTCTCCTCGGCCGGTTTACCTCGACCACGTGACGAGCTGCTATAGCTACGCTGGAGATCTGCCGTTTGAGCACGCCCGCTGCTCTGACCCGCGTCGTAGCCAGCCACGGCCCCTCGCCACGGTCACCGCTCGCTTCAAGCTGCTGCGGGTCGGTCATGTCTTGCGTTCAAGCCGCCGATACGGCCGTGTTGAGCTGCTGTGAGCCGCCATTCCAAGATGCCTGCTATAATCGCTGTGGCTCTGCCTCGCGGTCACTGTCGAGCCGCCGGGACTGTTGTACAATCGGGCCGGCTGCCGTGGATGGATCCACCGGGTCACTTCTCCCGGGTTGAACCGGCCATGACCGTGCGCCGTTCTGCTCGGTACCCTTCTACTTCTAAACCGACGCGTCGCCGGGTCACCGTCTGCATCCACAACCTCGCCAGCGCCTTCAACCACCGAGATGGCCCCTGCCGAGCCGTCTCTGTTACGGTCCAGCGCCTCAAATCGCCTGACCACGTCTTTGCATCGGAGTCGCATCGTCCGGGCCGAGTTGACCTGACCTCGAGTTACTTCCGCCGTGGTGTTAAGCACTGTGCCGCCGTGCCTTGCCTCCGGACCGCAGAGGACCACTCTGAGTCGCCCTATCTCCGGTTCCAACCCGGACCCAGCCTCGCTGAATCGCCGCCGGGCCACCACGGACTCGCCCCGCTGCCTGGACCTGCCCTGTTGCTTTGAGCCGCCTTGCCGGTTCGACGCCTCTGTCGCGGCCTCTCTCCGAGCCGCCGCCGAGGGCCACCTCACTCGTAGGCTCGCTAAAACCACCCTGCCGTCTTGGCCTCGCCGTGAGCCGGCCCGCATCCGCCGCACGCAGCCCGGATGGCCTTGCCTCTACCAGATGCTGCTGGTGGTCCCTGCGCCCGCGCACCAGTGGGATCCGAGCCCTGCCAAGTTGTCTCCATCCCGCATGGCCATCAGCTCCTCTGGCGCCTGCGCTTGCGCCTCGCCTCATCTTCAGCTACAAGTCGCCTGCCGCGTCTCGCTTCAGTCTTGAGTCACCTGCGACTGCTGCGAGCCGCAGTCAAGCAACCCTGCTACGCGCTTCAAACTTTGCTGTTGTTAAAACTATGCCTGATCGGCGCAGGATCAAACCTAAGGCTGTGGACTGCATTATCACTACGTCGTTATTATTCAGTCTGCAACACCTGCAAGTGGAGACAAGGAAAACAATGGGGCAGAAACAAGTTACATCAAACACTCCTGCCATTGTTCACATGAAAGATTTCACGGACAAGTACTGATTGAGTACTCTTTGCTCACGTGACGATCTAGTACAAGTTGGTATTATTGAAAATCCATTGCTGCATCCATTCAAAAGCGGCCCTACAGAATCACTTGGTGGCAGGCGAAGCTATAAAAGAATCAGCCATGAAGTATGTGGAGCTACTAACTTGGAGGTATGAGAGCCATCGGGGCCGCAAGCTGCCTCTAACGTGTTGAGTCGCCGGTCTGCCTGAACCGCCGGGACTATTTTGAGTCGCTGGTCTACTTGAGCCGACTCTATCGCGATTCAAGGGATCATCCGTCATCCGAACAAATCAGGTGATATTCATCTAAAGATTATTTTTTAACACATATTGTTTTTATCAAAGAACAATTACTTGGTCTATGATATTTTTTTTCGTAGGACCATTATTCCTTACAAAAAGGTGTTGCAAAAGGGGCGTGAGCAAATATTATTTTTGCACTAGAGCTCATCCTGCGCAGGTTGCCACCCTCGCTACATCAACACACGCGATTGATTTATTGTCCGCCCCGCGGCCGATTCTCCCGCCCGCGCCGGTTTACGACGCCGCGGCCGACTCATCTGTCTGTGACGCCTCTGAAGCCGCGGTCGTCTTTGTCGTCCGTCTCTCGCGACCTGGTCTACATGAACACACCGGGCCGCACCTGTCTGCATGAGCTGTTTTATTGAATATAAAGCCAGTCACTGCTTGGGTAGCCCGGTTTTCTTCCAACAAATTGGAGGCAAATTATCATCAACTGTCGTCTGCGCTGGATGGTTCAATAGATATGTGCACAAGTCGCCGCAACTACAGTTTGGTTATCTTCAAACCGCCAGTTGGAAGGAACCATTGGCCGAGTTGCTGACACGGCTCATACGTGATCATTTATAACCCGCCGCAGTCACCTCAACCTTCTGTGGATTCTCATCGCGTTATCAACACCAATGATATGTACCTTCTGCTATGGTCAAGTACGGAGAATCTCAAGACAACTCCTTGAGTCATCTTAAGACTCGGGGGCTACGATGATATGACTCAGCAAATCTTGCCAGTTTCAGCAAATTCAAGTGCCCCAGGATGTTGAAGGAAAGATAACTGAACCGGAGGCTACTGTTATATTGATGAAAATTTAAAGGCCGTCAGAAATATTCCGGCTCACAATGACGCTTCCGGTTTATAGTCCGGTTTAAGGGAAATCCCGTCTCCCACACAGAGCTGAAGCCCTTAGTATCTGGTTCAAATCCGGTTTAAGAGGAAACTGTCTCTTGCAAAGCTCAGACGCTCTCAATATCCGGTTCAAAATCCCGGTTCAAGAAGAATTTATCTCTTGCAAAAAGTTAAAGGTTGCCGAAGAGGACCTGTTGCCATGATGCGCGGTTCAAACATGGGTATCCTGCCTTATTGGCTTATCATATTATTGATCACATGGGGGCTTCTGTTTATAAAACAGAGTTCTGATTACCCATCGACCCGGCTTATAAAGCCACATAAAAATCACTTGGGGGCTTGGTCGTATTCGAACCATAGCTACACCTTTTGATCGGCGCAAGGCCACTAGAAAAATCACTTGGGGGCTTGATCGTGTCCGAACCATAGCTACACCAGCAAACTATTTGGGGCCAAAGAGTGTTGCAAAAGAACAACTCAAACATAGGCACCCACTGAGCACAGCTCAAAATATTGCTTGGGGATTCTTTGCTATCGCAATAAACAAAGAATCTACACTTGTAATAGGCTATCAAGCCACGACTTGGAAGGCTGGTGTATACACCTAAAACCCCGGGTTAGCCTGCCTTCTTTAAGTAAGTCACTCCGCCCAGGTAAACCTGGTATGACCCGTCGAACTTTGACAAATTACTCTGATAAGACCCTGAACTTGTCAAGTTAAAACGACGATTGGTTAAGGATTGAGGACCATCTTAAAAGTCTTTGCAATATGGTTTAACTCAGTGGCCTGGCAGCCCATGAAAAGCCTCCAATTTGGGGCCTGGCAGCCCGTGAAAAGCCTTGACTACAAGTTTTCATATGCTTTTATTTGCCAAGTTTTTTCTCCTTTGATGAGATTTATAATGTTTTTGATAAACCGGTGTTCATTAACCCGGCTCGGCTTTTAACTACAAGTTGTCAATACATGATCAATTATAATCCGGCGTTTCTTAACCCAGTCTGGTTTCGACTATAAGTCGCCAGTATTATATATGGTTAATCCGGTGTTTATCACAACCCGGTACGGTTTTATCATAAACCGGCACACTATGGAAGGAGTTATCAGTACTCAAGATTTGGGTTATCACCCTTACTATAAAAAGTTGGTAAACCAACGATGTGATTTAGTGTTACAGGTATGATATATTTCATATTTGTTTATTCTTAAGTGCAGCCTTGGTTATAAACCCGGGTTATATGTTGGGCATTATGACCCGTCCGGCGGTAAACCGCCAGGACACTTTAAACTTGTTGTATGCAGAAATAGGTTAAATAAATCATGATTATAAATCACCGGCGTTTATTAACCTGACCTGGTTTTCGACTATAAGTCGCCAGTATGATGATAAATTATCCGGTGTTTATTAACCCAGACTGGCTTGGGATTATAAGTCGCCAGTATATATTTGGATTGCGCCATTGGAATCACGCGCTCATAAATCATTGAATTATATTATTCAAATCTTCAATTACCCAACATGGCTGGATTTTATTATGGTTATCAGTAACCAGTGTTATGATTAAGGTTTTCAAAGTCGCTTTAGCACAATGGCTATTATATTATAAATGGATATGATTTATTCTACAATTGAAGGAACAGTCCCGAGTCGCTGCAAGCTTACAACCCGGCACTTGGGGGCTACATTATTCACGTTAAGATTTCATCAAATATGCAAGTCTCATGCCGCTGCAAGCATGCACCATGACACTTGGGGGCTAATGCAAAGTCATTTCTTGCTCATTTTATTGAAGACCCGACTCATCACATCATAATGAGCCGGCCCTTGGGGGCTACCAATTGCTCCTTTCAACAATTCAAGGTACACAAGTTAAGGGTCTATTGCTCAGTTGGTAGAGCGCAAAGCTCTTAACTTTGTGGACGTGGGTTCAAGCCCCATGATGGAGGTTACATCATATGATGTTATTTTCAATGAAGTATATATAAAGTCCCGGTTCAATATTATCTTACTGAGCCGGCCCTTGGGGGCTACACGTTGCTGTTCAAATCTACATGATCATATTTATAAAGTCCCTGCTCATTATTGCATAATGACCCGACCCTTGGGGGTTACACTGGTTGAAGATTTTTGAGCATCAGGCAATTACAAGTCACAGGTTGCTGCAAGCATGACAACCCGGCACTTGGGGGCTACATAATATGGAGTATCCAATTGTGACTAGTGACTGAGATGAACAATCTGGATTTCTTCAAGGTTGCAACATTTATATTGAAACAAGTCTTAAGCTATCACTATGTTCTCCTCTTAAGACTTGGGGGCTACAGGTAATATGCAGATAAAGGAGGAACATCTTCAAATTCTCGGTTTTGGGCAAATCAGGAAGATTAATTGTGTGACCCGGCATTGGCAACAATCATAACCCGGCGTCTATAAACGGTCATGACCCGGGGTCATCAGTTTTTATAACCCGGCAATTTTGGCAATGATAAACCGGCAAGTTCCACATTTTCAAACCGGCTGATATCAGTTGAATGTTTGAAGACCAATATTTTTGTCGAATTAGAGCATTGAAGGCCGATTCAAATGGATTCTTTATTTATAAAATATCTTCTACAAGCAAATTGATTATGAAGCTGGTATATTGACTCGGATTTTTCGGAAGGAAGAAATGACAAGGAATTAAGGATGATCAAGTGTCAGTTTAAGAATATTTAAAGCGGAGCACAACCCGCCAAATTTGTTCTTCTGTTTATATTGCAGATCAGTTTAACATGGATAAATCCAAATTAAACTGGGGGCTAATGTCGGGGATACACCCCGCGGCGTAACCCGACACGAAGTATAACCCGGCCGGACTTGGCGACTCACTGGTAACCCGGCGGGCGGGCCAGGCGGATGACAAGGCCCAAGGCCCAGAAGGCCAGTTCATACTATGGTAGGCCGGTTTACAAGGAAAGGCGTAAGAATATTCCCTTATAAAGGAAGCAAGACTAGGACTCCACTTGTAATAGAGTAATCCTAATCCAACTAGGACTTGTCATGTAAACCGCCCCTTCAACATATATAAGGAGGGGCGGGGCTCCCCAAAGAGGGACAAGCAAGAAGAAACAATCGCTAGGGCTAGATACAAAGAGCCGGTTTACCGGCGACTCCCTCATGAGGCATAATGAGACCTAGCCACAAACAGCATGTAGGGCTATTACCGGATGATGTTTCCCGGGGCCCGAAGCTGTCTAAATCCTTGTCTTGTGTGTTGATCCGCCTCCCGTCTCTTGATTCCGACCAACCCCTTCAAGCTACCGCATAGATGCGTCGGCCTCATGACTAAGTCCTCACACTAGGACATATGCCGTGACAAATCCACGACAGGGACTTTCCCCCTACTTTTTGTCATTTCCATGGACGGGCTTCACTATCTTTTTATGAAAGGCCGAGGAGATGGGTTTGCTATCGAAGCATGCTCATAAGGGATTGCGCAATCGCAGATCCATATATTTTGATGACGGTGTCACCTTCGTCAAGCCAAATAGAGTGAATTGCAGAAAACCACCACATTTCAGCCTAGGTTTGCAGAAAACACTCTTCTACGTTTTTGCTACAGAAACCACTGATTTTTTTGTAATATTTTGCAGAAACCTCCAAACCTTCTGTTCGGGTAGTTTAAGCACTATTATGACAGGTGGGACTCTATCTCGTCGATGTGGCGTCACGACCGCGAGCTGACGCCATGTAACTGCGTGACGGCCGCTCCTGCTCCGGCGATAGTAACCGACTCGATCCAGCTCTCTCCTTTGCCTCGCTCTCTCCTCTCCTCACTCTGTTCTCCTCTCCTCACTTTGTTCTTCTCCCCCGACGCCACCACACCGCCGACCGCCGTTTTGCTGCTCCCCGTGGCCATGGTGTTGTGGAGCGACGAGGCCAGTGAGGATTCAGTCATGAATATCTCCTCCTCCTGCGATGGCGTCATCAAGGTCAGTTTGCTAGAGCTAGGGTTAGGTCTAGGGTTAGTGAATTGGGGATTTTGTGAATGAGCTCGATCTGAACCTAGGTTTCTCTTTGCTTGCTCCCGCAGCATCGAGCTACGACGCACGATCCGAATTTCAATGGCACTGACGCAGATGTGAATGTTTTGTGCGAACACGGCGAGTCGGCCGAGCGCTTTCTTGCATTTAAAGGGATGCACACCGATAGGAGGTTTCTTGGATGTGCTAGGAAGGTATGATCCCGTGTAATGGAAGGTGTTCATTGCTTAATGTTTTGTTTATGTAGTTGTTAAGCTTTGTTTAGTTTGGTCTTAGTTTAGCTAGTTCTGACATGCCTTGTCATCACATCGTACACATTGTTTATTGTGGTTAGTGATTACTGCTTTGTTTATCAAGATGTTAAGCTTGGTTAAGTGCTTAGTCTTTGTTTAACTTGTTTTATCCACTGTGTTGGAGTGTGTTGTCATCAATGGACGGTAGTCATTGTCTATTATGGTCAGTGCTTAATGACTTGTTTAACAGTGGTCATTGTTTATTTGTTTGTTGTGTGATATGTTTGCTGCACATATTAGAACCCTTAACCTGTTGGTTTGATGGTCTTGAAAATACTATGGAGTATGGCGCTCAACAGTGGTCTTCATCCTACTCACTTAGATAATTCTGTATTGTTTTATTATTTATTTTACAGGAAGGCATAAACTGCGGAGTAGTTCAATGGATTGATTTTGAATGGCCAGACTCAATGGAGAAGGCATTGGCCAAGTTATGGGATATGTATGAGGAGATTAAGTCAGCTAGGACCAATGACAATCTAGGGAGTTCCTTTGTAATTCACAACCTGACAGAAGAGAAGAAGAAACTACAGGAGAATTATGACAGTTTGTATGCTGAAGTGAATGCTCTCTTGGATGCCCAGCAGCAGAGAGGTGTGGAGTTGAACAATCAAAAGGAGCAGAAGGGGACTAGATCAGCAGGGGGAGGAATCCCTGTGTTTGCAGCTTCACCAACTGACTGTGAGATATGGAACATCTCTCCCAATCGCCTTTTTCTGGGCCGTGGGGACAAGAGGAAGAGCTGGGAGCGCTGGCCATGTTGGAATGGTTTTCCTAACAAGCTCTGAGGATTTTTCGCGTGATGTGGGATGGACCTGAGATCCAATCCCGTTAAATAGACGCTGTTCTTACATGGCCGGGGTGTTATGTGCAAAAATACCCTGACCTCTCGCATTCGCTCGACACGTGGAAGCTGAAGTTGTTGATGCGCAAAAGCCGAGGCGTACGACATTAAATGGAGTGCCAAATACATCTGTTTGAAGTCATCGGAGGAAGAACCCGCCTTGCATGCTGAAGACAATCTGCGCGCCGGACACATCGTCATTGAAGCCTGGTTCGGGGGCTACTAAGGGAGTCCTGGATTAAGGGGTCATCGGGCGTCCGGTCTGTTGGACATGGGTCGGACTGATGGGTTGTGAAGATACAAGACCGAAGACTCTCTCCCATGTCCGGATAGGACTCTCCTTGGCATGGAAGGCAAGCTTGGCGTCCTGATATGAAGATTCATTTCTCTGTAACCGACTTTGTACAACCCTAGTCCCCTCCGGTGTCTATATAACCGGAGGGCTTAGTCCGTAGAGGGCAGAACAATCATAGTCATACAGGCTAGACTTTTAGAGTTTTAGTCATTACGATCTCGCGGTAGATCTACCTTGTAACACTCGTATTCATCAAGATCAATCAAGCAGGAAGTAGGGTATTACCTCCATAAAGATGGCCCGAACCTGGTTAACATCGTGTCCCCTGTCTCCTGTTACCATCGACCTTAGACGCACAGTTCGGGACCCCCTACCCGAGATGCGCCGGTTTTGACACCGACACTAACCTTCCATAACTTTCTTGTGATGTTGCATCATTAAGTCCCGTATAAGGGCAACAGTAATTATAGGTTGAAAAAGAAGGCAAGCGCTATGTCTGTCGTCAAGAATGACTTAATTCATGACCCTCTTTTGCTTGAGAAGGAGCTGATTGCGATAAATCATGCAAGAGAAGGAATTTTCTATTGGCGACAATTTCTCCAAAATCTCCTATTTCCTTTAGCACAGGACAAATACTCATGCAATATAAATTCGCCACAGGAAATTTCTTCGATTCACAACGGTGAAACCAGAAGAGATTCAGAGGCCCAAAGCAAAAACAACAAGTGCACAATCAATTAGAACACAGACGGTGCAGCGAAGAGCGCTTTTGCTTCCAGAGTAAGCTTGAATATGGCTCCACTGCAGCCAGTCTCAGGGATGATAGCTAGGTTACTGAACGAACTGCAGCCAATCTCAGAAGTAATTTCTTGAACCAACAGGGTCTCCAGACAGCAACATAGCTGAGGCAGCGACTCTTGTTATGTCCAGCCAAATAATACTTTTCACACGTAGTACATAGCTAGTCGGATACTTCATGCATGACGACCATACATATGTATATATATCACGATACTTCTCCACACACGGTCTCTCATGTCTGTACGTGAGATGGCGACCATCGAATAAACGTACGAGATCCACAAGTGCAGTGCCAGCTAGCCAATAGCTAAAAGGTAGAATTGTCATTGGATGTCAATGTCATGAAGAACATTTGTGTTTTCCAGGAAATATCCTTTCCATCGGACCATCTAGCTAGCGACGACCCCATGATATATTTCTCTAGAAGGAAGTTCTTATCGTCTCCGCTCTCCGTATCAAGGATGCATATAACCAACGCACTTGTCACAAAACTTTAGTACGTACAGTCACAACATATGTAGCCAGATTATAAAAGGGCGGCAGGCTACACTGAGAAGATATCAAAAGTATGAACCCCACTGGCAGCACGCAATCCAAACCAGAACATAAATTTCCTAGTAAGCCACTCGAGTTTCTTGGCGCAAGCTGCCAACTGATACAGAGTAGTAGAAACACACATGCACGCAAAATGTATCTCACAGTGTAGTGTGTAGATTAAGTTATTTTAAAACCTAGGTTTTATTATGTCCATGCATTTAGAATATACAAACACTTACATACAAGCTGACTCACAATGAAAAAACAGCATCAGAAACGCAAGATACAAGTCATAACATCTAAAACCACAGAAAAATGTCGATATTTATATTTTATGTCTTTTTTTTTTGCTTTTGCAGTTCTACACCACTTATGCAATTTTATTAGTTTATAGGAGTAGTATACATTTTCTTATGTTCTTTTTGAATTCCAACGTATGCAATGACGTATCAGTAGAAAAGGTGTGGAAAAGCAGCAATTAATTCCTCGTCGTTAACGTTAACTCATACTGAATAGCATGAACCTACTACTGTTTGTTTCCTCGTAGTCAAAGGTCACTCTCCTGTACATGTTTGTTTCCTCGTATATGGAAAATCTGCGTTGATACGAGATTCTCTTTGTTTTGGTGGCATGCTCCTATGAGATATCGATGGGGACTTTTTGTGCTGTAAGTTTATGCTATATTTGTACCACCATTTTATAATGTGGAGAGAGCGTGAAATACTACCCACGTGGATGTCTTCTAGCTATAGGCTGTTTTCTAAGAGAAATACTGTAAAAGATGGATCAACAATATAATATTTTTGCGGGTGACAGTGTTTTTCTAAATGGCTAGAAATACAATTTCGTGTTGAATAGAGTCTATTCTTAAAGTTGCAAAATGGTATATATTCACTTAGGCGGGCTGATCAGTCACTTCTATTAGGTTGCTAGTAATGAAGCAGTGCTGAGGGATACAGTGGATCTAGAGCTTTGACTCATTGCGGAGCCACGAGTCTCCGTGAAGACTCCATCCTTTCTGTTCCTTTTTCTATTTTTCACGTCTATCTTCTGTTCAACATCAATCTTACATGGATGAACAATACTATTTGTATGTTTTTTTTAAGAAATGGAGGAGGACCCCCGGCCTCTGCATCTGGACGATGCATGCAGCCACTTTATTAATTATTCACATAAGACCTTACAAAGCCATACAACAGTAAGACTAAAGCCACCGTCTAGGCAACATCTGTCGCTACTCTTATCCAGTTGATGTAGGGATGCTGATAGTCTGGGCCTAATACCAAACAGACCTCGCAGCCAAACCTAACATCTAAGACCTGAGGTCCCAACCAGGATGCCTGCCGGGTATGGGGCACCCACCAGTCCGGCGCACTCCTCAACGAGGACGCCTGCCGGGTATGAGGCCGCCACAGCCACCTGCCACCAATCCTTCTTCAGAGCTGTACGGTTGCATCTACAGTGCCAGGTCTCTCTGCCATCGACGCCACCACAGCGGCAGACAGCGTCGTCCTCCTGCGCGAGTCCATCCTCCTACATCGGGCGCCGAGTCTCCACTGCGCCACGCCGCCGAGATCCGCCGTCATCGATGTCTAGGATGAAGCACCGCTCCACCAAGAAAGCCACCCACTGGTCCCTCGATCCTGTGTATGCCTCCAAGAATGACGCCCCAAGGAGGAAACGACACCAACACGCCGCCGTCATCCGATCTACTGATTTAGGGTTTCCCCCGGAGGTAGCAGATAGTTGTCTTGAACTTCTTCTTGGCGATGGCTTCAAGAAGAAAACGCCGCATACCAGCGCCGTCACTGCCGGCCTTGGCTAGGTTTTCACCCGAATCTGAACAGAGGACCTCAATCAAGCAACTTGTACACGAACCACCGCCATCGCTGCCGGGGACTGGACGGAGAATCCAGGCCGCCGCCGCCTGACCGGCCATGGCACCACCATGGTGCCTAGGCCGGCGTCGTTAGGCACACCATGCCCGCCTGTAGATGCTCACCAGATCCGCCGGCCTCTCGAAACCCATTTTGACCCAAGAATTCCAGAAAGCGCCACTTACACACAAGACAATGCAGCTGTACCAGTTGTTGTACACACATATTACATTTAGGGTGGGGGGTATATGGTTTTTGACCGGGACGCGGCTAATCTGCTCCCGAGCTCAAATGAGCTCGGGTGAACAGTAAAATCAAAACTAAATAAAAAAATTCCAAATTTTTTTTAGAGAAACATTGACAAAAGTTCTAAGTGCCTGCAAAAATTCGTCATGAAATCACATTCCTAGAAGGCGTGGCAAAATAACAAAAACATTACTCTGAAAAAGGTACTTCCAAACGCATTTTGAAGCACTGAATTTGTTTTTTTGCCACGCCTTACAGGAATGTGATTTCATGATGAATTTTTGCAGGCACTTAGAACTTTTGTCAAAGTTTCTTTAAAAAAAATTGTAATTTTTTGAATTTTTTTCGATTTTTTTTCGATTTTACTGTTCATATGGGAGCATATGAGCTCGGGATCAAAAGATGACTTTCGTTTTGAGCGCTCTATTAGTAGCTAGCTACTATGCATGCATAGTTCAGCTGGGGGTCACGTTGGTAATGCCGGCAGTGGTTCAGTACGTAGATTATATGTGGCATACGTACATTGTCGTGAGCTTGGCAGGCAGCAACCGATGGAAAACTGGTAAATCGGCAGACTTTTCGATGGCCCTTTTAATTTCTGCGGGTGTCAGATCGAGACGTTCACGTGGCAGGACGTACAAATATAGGTATATACCAGGTGACACACGTGATAAGCAATCCAAATAATTCTAAAATATATATAGGTATATAGAGTACTTACGTGTGTGGCTCTTGCCAGTTGTGGGTGCTGTGCAGCGAGAAACCGTGTGCACGATGCATGTCGCGGTATTTGTCTGGTAGCGACGACCAGACTACACATCAGAGTTCGGTTTTCAGAGCATGGTGCATGTTCACTCTCCAAACAAAGAATAGATGGTGCACTAGACAAACACTCATGCAATATATATTCGCCAGAGGAAATTTCTTGGACTCACAAAGGTGAAACCAGAGGAGATTCAAACGCCCAAAGTAAAACAACAAGTGTACAATCAATCAGGACACAGACGGCGCAGCGAAGTGTGCTTTCGCTTCTAGATTAAGCTTGAATATGGCTCCACTGCAGCCAGTCTCAGGGGTGATAGCTAGGTTACTGAACGAACTGCACCCAATCTCAGAAGTAATTCCTTGAACGAACGGGCTCTCCAGAAAGCAACATACCTGAGGCAGCGACTCTTGTTATGTCCAGCCAAATAATACTTTTCAGTTTTCACACATAGTACATAGCTAGTCGGATACTTCATGCATGACGACCATACATGTATATATATCATGATGCTTCTCCACACACGGTCTCTCATGTCTGTACGTGAGACGGCGACCATCGAATAAACCTACGAGATCCACAAGTTCGGTGCCAGCTAGCCAGTAGCTAAAAAGTAAAAAATATCATTGGATGTCGATGTCAAGGAGAACATTTGTGTTTTCCGGGAAATATCCCAATTTGGACCATCTAGCTAGCGACCCCATGATATAGTATTTCTATAGAAGGAGGTTCTTATCTTCTCCGCTCTCCGTATCAAGGATGCATATAACCAACGCACTTATCACAAAACTTTAATACGTACGGTCACAACAAATGTAGCCTGATTATAAAAGTGCGGCAGGCTACACTCAGAAGATATCAACAGTATGAAGTCCACTGGCAGCACGCAATCCAAACCAGAACATAAATTCCCGAGTAGGGCAGCGATCTGCACCGGCGCACCGGCCCAACCGTTGGGCCGGTCAAGCCCCAGCCGTAAGATCTGGCCCCCCAAGCCGTCAGATCCCTTCGTTCCCCACCTCCCATCTTCAACCTCCCGCACGGAAAAAGGGAGAGGCCTGCCTCGCACACGCGCCGACGCCTCCGCACACGCCAACCGCCTCGCCTCACCGCCGGTCGCCCTCACCGCCGGTCGCCGCCCTCGCCGCTGGTTGCCGCCCACACCTATGTCGCCTTCGTGCGTTTCTCACCTCCGTTGATGTAGCAGTGTGCAGCCTTTTAGCTTCGGTGCCACCGCTCGCAATTCTAGTGCACGATGGCCATGCTCCGGTGGCGACGGTTCGCCGGAAAACAGCGCCCCGATGATTGCAACTTCTCTGATTGTGCAGAATCTGGTTGTAGCTTTCTTTCTCAAAGGTTGAAGCTTTTTTCTCTACGGTAGAAGCTTTTCTGTAAACGATTGAAACTTTTTTCGCACATACGATTCAAAGCTTTCTCTGTCGAATTGTTGCAACTTCTCTGATTGTGCAGAGTCTGGTTGTAGCTTTCTCTCTCAAAGGTTGAAGCTTTTTTCCTCTACGGTAGAAGCTTTTCTATAAACGATTGAAACTTTTTTTGCACATACGATTTCAAAGCTTTCTCTGTCGAACGGTTGCAACTTCACTGGTTGTGCAGAGTCTAGTTGCAGCTTTCTCTCTCAAAGGTTGAAGCTTTTTTCCTCTACGGTAGAAGATTTTCTCTAAACGATTAAAACTTTTTTCGTTTTGAGCAGCGCCTGGGTGAAAGCTTCCTCTATCGTTCGGTTGAAGCTTTTTTCGTCGAAGCTTGTAGCATTTCCTGTAGATGGTTGTAGCTTTCCTCGATAGCACTGAAGGTTTGCAGCTTTCTGTATATACGGTTGAAGCTTTTCATATAGAGTTTGAAGCTTTTTTTTTAGTGGTTGCAGCACACGGGGGTTTGCGGCAGGTTCTGCAATGCCTCGCCTGCAGGTTCGCCGGTACACGACACCCCCAGCAGCGGCGGCCATGGGTGCCAGGACCCACTACTCGAAAAACAACTATAGCCAATATGGACACTAATGGCGCACTATACATGTGGTGCACCATTACTAAATATTAATGGCGCACCATGTGTAGGTGCGCCATTAGTAACCAAAACAGTAATGGCGCACCAGGGGAAAAGTGCGCCATTACTAAGTTTGACCAAGGTTTGACCCAGTCCACTAGTAGAAAACAGGGCTTAGGTCACAGGGCAGTTTTCACATTAGCCCCGGTTCAGTCACGAACCGGGACTAATGTGAGCACTGGTCCCGATTCGTGAGCCCAGGGGGCCGGCCGGGGCCTCGTGGGCATTGGTCCCGGTTCGTATGGACCCTTTGGTCCCGGTTGGTGGTACAAACCGGGACCAATGGGCCACGCTCCTGGCCCACCACCCTTTAGTCCCGGTTCATACCACAAACCGGGACTAAAGGGCTGGTCCTACTTGCGGCCAGTGTTTAGTCCCACCTCGCCAACCGAAGGGCGCTCACACCAGTTTATAAGCCCGTCCCTCTATGCCTTGTTGAGCTTCTATTAAAGTGAAAATAGATGCCTTTATACAGGAAATTTGACTTAAATTCATAGTAAATTTCATAGAAATTTAGTATGAATTTAGGTTGAATTTTCTCTATAAGTGCATCTATGTTCATTTTTTATATTTATAAAATAAATAAACCTTAATAAAATAAATAAAACTAAATAAACCTTAATAAAATAAAATAAAATAAACTATAGTAACTACAGTAAATAAACCTTAATTAATTAAGTAAAAATAGCAGCAAGTAAAATAAATAAAAATAGCAGCAGTAAAATAAATAAAAATAAAATAATTAAAGTAAAAGACATAAGTAATTAGAAATAAAATAAATAAGTTTTTTGTTGTAAGTAGAAAGAAAACCTTTTCAGAGTTCATTTGAAATGCTTTTCAATTTTAGGGTCTTATAGCTCAAAATAATTAGTAAATGCATGAAAAATAACAAATGAAGTCAGAAAGGATTGAAAAATGATGATGTGGCTTTGAATGGCGCATTTTGAACACACAAAAAGTCAGGAGTTCAAATAAGGTTTAAAAAATGAAATCCCTTTGTAACAGACGAGTTTCTGGATGAAATCCTGATACTTTGAAAGAGATTGTCCGTTTTGTACACGAAGTGCATCCAGTTTTTGCCGTAACCCTCTCAACTTTCTTGCACATGCTATGTGGATGAAATGATGATATCATGCCAACTTTCAACCTTTTCAGAGTTCATTTGAAATGCTTTTCAATTTTAGGGTCTTATAGCTCAAAATAATTAGTAAATGCATGAAAAATAACAAATGAAGTCAGAAAGGATTGAAAAATGATGATGTGGCTTTGAATGGCGCATTTTGAACACACAAAAAGTCAAGAGTTCAAATAAGGTTTAAAAAATGAAATCCCTTTGTAACAGACGAGTTTCTGGATGAAATCCTGATACTTTGAAAGAGATTGTCCGTTTTGTACACGAAGTGCATCCAGTTTTTGCCGTAACCCTCTCAACTTTCTTGCACATGCTATGTGGATGAAATGATGATATCATGCCAACTTTCAACCTTTTCAGAGTTCATTTGAAATGCTTTTCAATTTTAGGGTCTTATAGCTCAAAATAATTAGTAAATGCATGAAAAATAACAAATGAAGTCAGAAAGGATTGAAAAATGATGATGTGGCTTTGAATGGTGCATTTTGAACACACAAAAAGTCAGGAGTTCAAATAAGGTTTAAAAAATGAAATCCCTTTGTAACAGACGAGTTTCTGGATGAAATCCTGATACTTTGAAAGAGATTGTCCGTTTTGTACACGAAGTGCATCCAGTTTTTGCCGTAACCCTCTCAACTTTCTTGCACATGCTATGTGGATGAAATGATGATATCATGCCAACTTTCAACCTTTTCAGAGTTCATTTGAAATGCTTTTCAATTTTAGGGTCTTATAGCTCAAAATAATTAGTAAATGCATGAAAAATAACAAATGAAGTCAGAAAGGATTGAAAAATGATGATGTGGCTTTGAATGGTGCATTTTGAACACACAAAAAGTCAGGAGTTCAAATAAGTTTTAAAAAATGAAATCCCTTTGTAACAGACGAGTTTCCGGATGAAATCCTGATACTTTGAAAGAGATTGTCCGTTTTGTACACGAAGTGCATCCAGTTTTTGCCGTAACCCTCTCAACTTTCTTGCACATGCTATGTGGATGAAATGATGATATCATGCCAACTTTCAACCTTTTCAGAGTTCATTTGAAATGCTTTTCAATTTTAGGGTCTTATAGCTCAAAATAATTAGTAAATGCATGAAAAATAACAAATGAAGTCAGAAAGGATTGAAAAATGATGATGTGGCTTTGAATGGTGCATTTTGAACACACAAAAAGTCAGGAGTTCAAATAAGGTTTAAAAAATGAAATCCCTTTGTAACAGACGAGTTTCCGGATGAAATCCTGATACTTTGAAAGAGATTGTCCGTTTTGTACACGAAGTGCATCCAGTTTTTGCCGTAACCCTCTCAACTTTCTTGCACATGCTATGTGGATGAAATGATGATATCATGCCAACTTTCAACCTTTTCAGAGTTCATTTGAAATGCTTTTCAATTTTAGGGTCTTATAGCTCAAAATAATTAGTAAATGCATGAAAAATAACAAATGAAGTCAGAAAGGATTGAAAAATGATGATGTGGCTTTGAATGGTGCATTTTGAACACACAAAAAGTCAGGAGTTCAAATAAGGTTTAAAAAATGAAATCCCTTTGTAACAGACGAGTTTCTGGATGAAATCCTGATACTTTGAAAGAGATTGTCCGTTTTGTACACGAAGTGCATCCAGTTTTTGCCGTAACCCTCTCAACTTTCTTGCACATGCTATGTGGATGAAATGATGATATCATGCCAACTTTCAACCTTTTCAGAGTTCATTTGAAATGCTTTTCAATTTTAGGGTCTTATAGCTCAAAATAATTAGTAAATGCATGAAAAATAACAAATGAAGTCAGAAAGGATTGAAAAATGATGATGTGGCTTTGAATGGTGCATTTTGAACACACAAAAAGTCAGGAGTTCAAATAAGGTTTAAAAAATGAAATCCCTTTGTAACACACGAGTTTCCGGATGAAATCCTCATACTTTGAAAGAGATTGTCCGTTTTGTACACGAAGTGCATCCATTTTTTGCCGTAACCCTCTCAACTTTCTTGCACATGCTATGTGGATGAAATGATGATATCATGCCAACTTTCAACCTTTTCAGAGTTCATTTGAAATGCTTTTCAATTTTAGGGTCTTATAGTTCAAAATAATTAGTAAATGCATGAAAAATAACAAATGAAGTCAGAAAGGATTGAAAAATGATGATGTGGCTTTGAATGGTGCATTTTGAACACACAAAAAGTCAGAAGTTCAAATAAGTTTTAAAAAATGAAATCCCTTTGTAACACGCGAGTTTCCGGATGAAATTTAAACTATTCAAATTTGAAAACTAATAGATTAACAGAAAGTTTATAATTATTCTGAGCTAAAAGCAAAAAGAATAAAAAAATAAAGCAAAAATCAAAAGAAAATAAATAATTCAAAAAACAAAAAAATACTGGAAAAAATAAAAAATGCCGCCTAATGGGCCACACAGCCTGCATACGACTAGAAACCCATCTGCACATGGGCCAGGATGCAGGCCCGCGGGCCCAATAGGCCCAACATGGCAATGACAAAGGTAGGCATGTATAATGCCTGCATATTAGAGAGGAGCTCAGCACCTGAGCTGCAGCGCAGCTTATAAACAGGGGCTGAGCTCTCTCAGCTAGCGAGGTGGGACTAAACTTCCCACCGCACCGCGCCAGCACATTAGTCCCGGTTGGTAGATCCAACCGGAACCAATGCTCCCCTTTGGTCCCGGTTGGTGCCACCAACCGGGACCAAAGCCCTCTGCTTCCCGCCCTTTGCGCTGGTGAAAAGAGGCCTTTAGTCCTGGTTGGTGGCACCAACCGGGACCAAAGGGTGGGTATTGGTTCCGGTTGGAGCCACCAACCGGGACCTAAGCCTTTGCTATATAAGTAGCACTTTGGAAATTTTCTGATTTCCATCGCCAGTGTCCCCCCGCCCGACGACGCCGCGAGCTCGATCTACGCCGCCAGGCTGCCCCGTCGTCGTCGCCGTCGCCCGTGCCCCCGAGCCCACGCCATCGCCCGTCGCCGTCGTCCCCCCCCCCGCCGCCGCCGTCGCCGTCGGCCTCTGCCGCGCGCCCCCGAGCCGTCGCCCCGTATACGTCACCGTCGCCGCCCTCCGCCCCCGGCCCGCCGCGGTCGCCGTCGCCCTCCGCCACCCTATGAGCGCCGCCTCAATCCCCTCCTCCTCCTCCCTGTAATGGCCGCCGCCGCTGCCGCCGCGCCCCCTAGCTATATTACTGTACGTAGTTTAATTTAGATTTGTAATTTAGTTGTATTAATTTGGATGAGTAGTTAGATGTGTAGTTAATTTAGTTGTTGTAATTTAGATGTATTAATTTAGATGTGTAGTTTAGATTTTTCATATTTAGAAGTCATTTATGTATGTTCATATTTAGAAGAAAAAGAAGGAGAGAAAAAAGGAAAATAAGAAGAGGAAGAAGGAGAAGAAGAAGAAGAAGAAGAAGAAGAAGAAGAAGAATAAGAAGAAGAGGAGAGGAAGTAGAGGAGAAATAAATAAGAAGATGAAAAAGAAGAAAAAAAGAGTAGTAGAAGAAGAAGAAATAGAGGAGAAGAAGAAGAAATAGAATAATATATTATTCTATTTTTTCTTCTTCTCCTCTATTCCTTCTTCTTCTCCTCTTTTTTCCTTTTTTTCTTCGATCTCCTCCTCTATTCCTTTCTTCTTCTCCTCTTTTTTTTCGTCTTCTTCATCTTCTTATTTTTTATCGGGTATGTCGTTGTCGATATATGTACCCCCCTCCCCGATAACTTTTAGTAAGTACTACTTAGAAAGTGTTTAATAGAATTAGTTAGAAAAATAATAGAACTAGTTAAACTAGCTAGTTTATTTGTAGTAAGTACTACTTTATTCTATTTATAGTAAGGAAATTAATAGAACTAGTTTGTTTTTAGTTAAAGCAATTATTCCCGCATCGACGTCGACGATGCCTATCCCACATCCTCGTCGTCGACTCGGCGGAGGAGGCCGGCTTGATCAGAGGGGCCATGTCCGGGACTGGGCTCCGCCGGGCTGGTTTTGGGAGGTGCTACCTTCCGGTGGGCGTAGGTTGGTGAGGAACCAGCCCGTCGTTGACCCGATCCTTGTTTGGTGGCGCTCGCGTGGGCCAGTGACGGTGCCGAGGCTTCCGGACACCGCGGAGGTGGTACGTCACCGTGTCAGCGAGGAGGACCAGCACGTCCGTCGCTACATGGTTGCGTTGGAGGGCAGGTTCTTCAGGGATCTCACTGGAGCTATGATCCTGTGATGGTTCCGTCCCTTTGGGTGTCCACCGCCCGCGCCGATACCCGTCGGGCGCTACTGTTCTAGCTGTACTAGCGATGCTATATGTATGATAGTATTCGAGGTGTATTAGTGATAATACTCGGCGATGTACGGACGCATGGAGATGATGTAGTTTTGCTTATAATTGAATGCATCCTAATTTGAATACTACTTTATTTTGTGATTTGATTTTGCTTATTGAATGTTCAAAGTGGAAAACTACTCCGATCCTACTTTGAATGCTAAAATTGGAGAGCACTATGATTAGTTGATAGCTTATAGGGTTTTTGTTTTCGCAGAAATCTAGGAGCCCCCCCGGCCCCTCCATCATCCCCGCCGTCGTCCCCGTCACCGCCCCCTCCGACATCGAGGTGAGACCAGCCAAATCCTCTTTTAGAAAGATAATTAAACGATATTTCGGATTGACTGTAAGTCTGTCGAGTCTCCACCATATATGAGAGGACGAAGAATCCCGACTGTTGTCGTGGGGGTAGCTTCTCCTTCGTTCCCGTGTGCTAGACAATTTGGTGTAATGCACTCGAGAACAAAAGGAGGAGCTACCATCACCGACGGTCGCAAATGTCAGAGAGGAATCAGTGAGGGAGAGTTCCACCATATATATATGAGAGGACGAAGAATCCCGACTGTTGTCGTGGGGGTCGCTTCTCCTTTGTTCCCGTGTGCTAGCTAGACATTTTGGTGTAATGCACACGGGGACAAAGGGAGGAGCGACCATCACCAACGGTCGAATGTATACACCACGTGAGCTGAGAGTTTTCAAGAAAAGACTCGACAAACCGATAGTCAACCCGCGATGAATAATAATGATCTAACTTAGGTTTTTTAGTACATATATTTAATTGTAGATGTTTAATATTTGAATTATATATGAACATAGGAAATGCCGTACTCGGACAACGAAAGTCTCCCGGGGGAGTGCGACTGGTGCCACGACGACCGAGGTCAGTGCGACAGGCCTCACCTGGACGAAGATCGGCGCTTCAGTATTAAGCTGGAGGAGACGTTCGATGTTGAAACGGTACGCAACGACGACAAGCTAGTGTTATTTTTTCGTAATTAAGCACGACTTCAACTATTCCAACGTGTACTTTTCATCTTTTACAATTCGGCTAGCTTATCCCATGCCATGCAAGTGTAGGAGATATGCCCTAGAGGCAATAATAAATGATATTATTTATCTCCGAGTTCATAATTATGTTTATGTTCCATGCTATAACTGCTATGGTTCTCGAGTCTGCAATAACCACGAGGCTCGGAGGAAGACTCATATGCACGTGTGGAATAATAAACGGTAAAATGTATTCCTAGTCTGGCCTCTAAGACTAGCTCAAGTGTTGCATGATGGTTATGTTTTCCTGATCATGGGCATGTCTATGTCAGCAACCTTGAGGGCATAATGTTAAGAGAACATTTGTGTTGAATCGACCCGGCATGATGTTATGCTATGAGATTCATTCGTCACAAGTTTATTGGTACATAACACAGAGATGGTTAACGTTTGCATGATTCCTTAGACCATGAGAGTATCGAGTTTCTTCATGCTTGCTTCATGAACTTTGGGGTTTGTTAAACGTCATCCGTAAATGGGTGGCTATTACGGCGGCTTACGGGTTCATGGAAAAGTGTGTCAAGTAACTTGATAGCTCAAGATTGGGATTTGCTCCTCCGACGATGGAGAGATATCTCTGGGCCCTCTCGGTGTTACGGTATCCATCATCGTCTGGCCAGACACTTTGTGATTTGATCACGGGGATGCCGGAACACGATAACGAGAAAAGAGAACAATACCGGTAACGAGGTAACTAGCATAGTGGACAAGTTGTTGATCCACGGGAATGCCAACATGTCTCACCTCGGGTATTTGTAACATATCGCGAAGCAACAGGAATAGCACACGGCAACTGGAGGTTCACTCGAATATTT
Organism: Triticum aestivum; assembly: GCF_018294505.1. Lineage (NCBI taxonomy): Eukaryota > Viridiplantae > Streptophyta > Magnoliopsida > Poales > Poaceae > Triticum > Triticum aestivum. The sequence continues at coordinate 41,256,765 of NC_057811.1, read as the reverse complement.
ATTCGTGTGGGTATAGGGGTCAATATGGGTGTCCACGGCTCCGATGTTGATCATTGATCGGAAGGGGTTCCGGGTCATGTCTATACTTCACCGAACCTATAGGGTCACACGCTTAAGGGTCATCTATCTGCTGAATACTAGACAGGGAGTCTGAGAGAAAATCACCGAAAAAGTTTCGGACACCGAAAAGTTTCGGACAGCGGAATCGTACCGCAGAGAGAGGTCATCGGATAAGTTTCGATGATACCGAAAAGTTGTTTCGGGATACACCATTAAGTCAAATTGGTTTCGGCACATGCCTGATAATTCTTGGAGGATGCCAGAATCATTCTGGAAGCTTTTTGGAATTTTCTGAGATAAAAACCGGAAATGTTCCGGAGCTGCCGGAGCCACTTCAGATGCGTTTCGCAGATGAAAATCACTAAAACCGGAATTGTTTCGGAACGCGTTGAAAATCATTTTAGTGGGTACTGGAAATGTTCTTAGCCCACATAAATATTTTCAGTTCGATCAGACGCTGAAAAATGTCGTCGTGAATAGTGAAAATCAGCTTTATGGTTACTTTATGGAAAGCCACCTTTTGGGGCTTTGCTCCAAAAGATCTTGGGGATGACATGGATGGATAGGAGCCATTTTTTGGGCCCCTCATGGGGGTGTGGCCGGCCACATGGGGTATCCCCCCTTGGGGACCCTCTTGTTCCTTGGTTTCACTCCTAGGTCCTTGTGGAAGGACTTCATTCATGTGCATTTTGGGTTTTTTGTGAAACTACCCTACCCCCTTGGGATTTCCTATAAATAGAGGTGGAGGGGCAGCCCTCCACACTCATCCCTTGCTCTCATACACATGCCATGCATTATCTGGCTTCTTCTCTCCCTCCCACGAAAAGAGTTTCGTAGAGCCGTAAGGCTGTCTGGGTTCCGGCAGGAACTAGTTCTGGACGGCGAAGCCCTGCCGGATAGATGACACCGTATGTGTGCAACTCTGTAGAGAGATCGTAGTTTCGGTCTTAGTTCGTGAGTGCCTCCCGAAGGGCTGTCCGTGTGACCGTCCGAGTTTCGAAGGTCCTCCCGAAGGGCTGTCCGAGTGACCGTTCGAGTTTCGAAGGTCCTCCCGAAGGGCTGTCCGCGACACCGTCCGGGGGGCTGTTCGACCGCCTCCTGGAGGGCTGTCTGAGGAGCAGATGAGGGTATACATCCTCGCGGTTGGGAGGTTGTAAATCCTAGCTGCGGGGATCTGCACCGCCGATCGTCATCGACTCTACTTCCCGCTGCGCTACGAGTCGGTAACGAAAAAGATCAAACCATGTATGCAGTCTCCATAGTGGTCCTGGGCTGGTGCGTAGGTCGGAAAATTTTTGTTTTCTGCTGCGTTCCCCTACAGTGGCATCAAGAGCCGTGCTATGCGTAGATGCAGGTTTCGATCTAGAATACATGGAGATGTATGGGTATTGCATAATATAATTAGGTAGTAGATGAGATCTATTGCTGAAAATTATTTATGCGGGTGACAGATGAAATCTGTTACCCGAGGTTCTTGTTGCTTCCCTAGAATTTGCGTTTGCTCAATCTCGAGACAGCATGGTGGAATTTGACAAAGTTCTGGCAATCCGTGATCCTGATTGATCATGGAAGTGCTATCAGTTCTTTGGGTTCTGCCGTAGTCAAAAGAAAGATGAAATTCGCAGATGAAAGGGCATTGCAGATATGATCTGCACGGGGGTCATGCGTATGACGAAGTTTAGTATGGGGCTCGAGATTTAATTATCTCGTGTTTCATACACCCCGAGATGTTAATGTAGCAACTTGAATAATCATACTTGATGATAAAACGTTGGTAGCTGCGGTTTAAGTCAAAACCTTAGAAGCCACGTAAAATAAAATTTTGCATAAACCTATTAGAGGCGTCTAACTTGGTTTTGCAGGATGTGCATGTGATGTGGTATAGCAGTGCTCATACTAATTCGATTATGTATGAGATGACTATATGATGTAATTTGATTAACATGACCTGCGTGTCATGATTCGGCATGATGGCTGGAGCCATATGATTGCACTTTAATGACCTGCGTGTCAACCTTGTTGTAATGCATTATTTTGTTAGCTATAGAGATAGCAATATTATCTGGTGCATCGACAAGGTGGTGGCAATCTTCGCGAAGGTGAACACCGACGCGAATGCCGAAGACGAAGAAATGAAATACTTCTCCGTCAGAAAGGGCTATACCATATCATGCTATTATGAATTGCCTGAGATGTTTATCCCTTATGATGCACCCTTCTTGATTGCGCGGTAGTCGCTTTTATTAGGGTGATCTCTCACTTAAAATATCAAGTAGTTAGTGTTCTCCCAAGTGTAGCACCGTCACGGCACCTATCTTTTCGGGGTGCGCCATGGATGCATGGGTACGAACGATTAGAGAAGTGTGAGGCGGGTGAGGTCAGACCTCGCAGCAAGATCACTTGGTTGTCTTGACGTTCATGGCAGGATCGTCCTGAGCTCGGAACACACGCATCGAAAGATGAGCAAGAGTCACATAGAGATGTGATCGGCAAGTTGGCCTACCGATTAAAATTCCCGTTATGAGATGATGATTCTATGGCGATGAATTGAAGTCTGGATCTTGTATCACTCAAAATTAATTGTGAGAGATATTGATTTGAGTGGGAGCGCACTGTTGAATTAACATGTTTAATTCTCAGTGCAATTAATTATGAACACTGTCTAAGTGTTTCTTGCAAAATAGTTGTAGAATAATGGCTCGCGTTTCCACCTTCCCTATTAAAATTGAATAACTGTTAAATATCTGGTTAAAACTTTACGATTGGTAACGTAATATGAGGATTGTCCTCAAAAGTGCCGAGAAGGACTTTGTCCTATCGCATGCTTTCCGTATCCTCCCGCTAATGCTATGGATCATGTGACTCTCGTCCTTCGATCCAAAAGCTATAATTCCGTTTCAGTCAAGTGGAATATGTTTGCTTCCATGAAACCCAAACTTCGAAAGTTGGGATAGTTATATGATATTCATGGAACTGAAAATTATTTTCAGATACAAACAAAGCAATGTTTGTTTGCAAGTATTAGTAAAAGTGTTTACTATGCATTTGACTGTTGGGAAAGGGATCCAGAAGAACGCCTGTCATATAATGAAAGGTGAATAAAACAACAACTTAAAGAGAAAGGAAGTGTCCAAAGGGTGTTAGTATGACTTACACGCCTAGGAAGTCCGGGGCTAATGCCACTCTTAAGTTGGGTGCTTCTTCTGAGAGTAGGAGAAATACTAAAAGTTAAACTGTTAGAAGTATAAAGGCAAAAGGAAAGAAGACTGGAATATCCAGCTCATGTATGAATGTCATACAAGTTTTTGATGTATAGAAGGCTGGTCAAAGATATAGTTCTTGCGAATTATGGTTAAACATGTTAATCACTAATTCTTGGGTATTGTGAGTTCATCACAAAAATGCCCGCTCGATTGCATTCTGTTGCAACTCGATGTAAGAACTACTATGGCCTGAAAGACTAGCTAGAAATGAGGTTAAGGTATACACAGGGAACATAGTAAATGTTACTATACCTTCCATCGGTGTATTGCCGTCTGTATTTATTTTCATAATTCATTTAGAGTTTTACAAACTCTATCCCATTGCATAAGGTATCTTGCAAGAAGGTTGTTCATAAGAGAACTTTTTATGTTCGATGTTATGAATAACACAAGGGCCATACTTTCATTATGAATGAGATGTATGTTATGAATATTGATAATAATACAATACCTCTGGGTTTACTTTCATAATTCATTTTAGAGTTTCATACACTCTAGCCCATTGCACAATGTTTGTTGCAAAAGAGTTGTTCATAAAAACAACAATTGTTGTTAAGTATTATGAATAACATAAGGGCCATACTTCCATCATCGATGGGACGTATGTTATGAATATTGAGGGTAATATGATACATCCATAACACTGACGCTAAATGTCGCAAGACTAAAAGAATACCACACAAGTGTGGCACTACATTTGGTCACATTGGAGAAACCCGCATGGAAAATTCCATTATGATGGATTTTGAAGTCTTTTTGATTTTGAATCATCTGACACTTGCAACTTTCCTCCGAAAAGTGAAGTGACTAAAATACCGTTCACAGGCCATAAGGAACGAACAACAAACTTATTAGTGATCATACATTTGATGTGTGTAGTCCGATAAGTGTTGTTAGTGGTGGATTTATTTATCTTCAGAAATGACTCAAGTAGATATATGGATATTTACTTGATGAGACGTAAGTCTGGATCTTTTGAAATCATTCGAAAGGTTCTCAAAAATGAAGTAGAAGTTATTGTAACAAGAAAATTATGTTTCTGCAATTTGATTGCACAAAGGAATATTTGAGTTACATGTTTAGCGAATGTCTGATGAGTTGTGAAAGGGGTTTCATAACTTGCACCTCCCGGAACACCACTGCAAGTGGAAAGTCCGTGGAGATGTAATCAAACCATTTATGACATGGTAAGGTCAAAGATGACATAAATAAATTTGCCATTATCCCTTTTAAAGTGATGCTTTAGAGACTGCGGCTTTTACACTGAAAAGAGCTACATCGGGTCTGTTGAAATGAAGCCATGGTATGGTACGCCCAACCATGTTATATCTTTTCTTAACATTTGGAATATGGGGCTTGTGTAAAAGGTTACAAACCTATTCCAAATCAGACAAGTGCTACTTTGTAGGTTATACCAAAATGTTGGGTATTCCTCCCTCACTATACCGAGGCAAATAGTTTTGCCGCGAAACGGTGTGCTTTTAAAGAGAATGGTTCTTTCAAAAAGGTGAGTGGGAGAATAGTGCAACTCGACGAGATAAACAGTATCTAAGTCATCAGATCAAAGGAAAGAGACCTTGGAAGTAATTCCAGAGTTTCCTACTGCGACTGATACGGAAGTCTCTACAATAAAATGTATGAACTTCGGTCGAACTTGCAGCTGAACCACGTAGGCAAGGCTCGTGCAAACCTCTCAGGTGCGCAAACGAGATATTGTTGTTAGACAACATTATACCTACGATACACAAGGAAGCGTTGATGGGCCCTGACTCCGGAATTGGCTAAATGCCAATACAACCCAAGTTAGTTTCCATATAAGTGATTCAAGATTAAAACCTTGATACACCTTTCGGAAGACTTAGAGTCTAACGAATATTTATGGAACTTAAAACTGATACGGATAAAAATGTTTTATCCATAAAGCTCGACTTGTTGAAATAACAAGTTCAAGAGTTGACTACGATGAGGTTGTTTTCATCGTAGCGATGCTTAAAGTCGGTTCGGGTTGAACTAGCAATTAATACATATTTCAATCATGAGATATGAAACATGGATGATAAAAGGATTTCCATCTGATGGAAATGAAAGCTAGGACTTGTATATGATACAGTCCAAAGTAATTTGTCGATCCAGAGGATGCTAGTAGGTATGCAAACTTCAGAGTTCCAGCAATGGACAGAAGAGAGCAAAATGGAGTTGGAATCTTCGTGTTTTGATGAAATGGTCAAAGGGGTTTTGACTTCATCAATGGGTAACGAAGATGCTTGTAATTCAAGAAAGTAAGTGGGAGCGTAATAATATTTCTAAAAACCTTATGTGCTTGGCACATTGGTAATTGGAAATAAATTTCTTGACACGAATTAGGACTTCATTTGAAAATAGTTTTTCGATGAAGTGCTTAGGCTAAATAGCCTCAATATTAGGCATGATGATCTATGGAGATAGATTTACCTAATGGGGCTAAGCAATGAATACATATTGACAAGATGCTAAAACCTTTTAGCATTTAAAACGCCAAGGAGTGATTCTTGCCAAAGTCACATGGAAGGAGTTTTTGCAAGACTCGGTGTCCCAAAACACTGATGAGTAAAATACATGATGCAGATTCCACACACTTTTGTGTTTGGATTAATCATGTATTCCATGGTATGTAAAACAACCAGATATGTCCGATACTCCCAAGGTGTTGCGAGTATGGATACTAAAGTGATCAAAGTACTGATCGTGGGACAACAGTGAAAGATGTCATTGAGTACTAGAGTAAGTACTGATGATATGTTTTCTTGCAAGCGGAGATCATGAAGAGTTCGTTGTAAAATGTTACATCGATAGTCTTCATCTTTTCACCGTGCGATTTTCGATTTAAGTTAAGGGTTTTGTGTAACACACAATGTGGTGGCACAGTTAGTTGGAATTTGTTCAAACTAGTTACTGTGGCGAATTCTATAACAAGGGCTAAGTATGTTGACGCTTTAGAAGCGACAAAGAAGATGTTGAATCATATAGTTCATTCATGAACTTAGTATAGTTCCAAGATGGCTTTTGACAATGGGACACTACTGCAGGTAGTTGCTCCATAACTCAGTCTGAGGAATCCAGGTTCGACCTGTGATTCACATACATACAAAGCCAAGTCCACACAAAATATGAATTTTTGTGAAAACGTGAAAACGCGAGGACATGCAAAGATACACACGGAACTGAAGTCGTCAGATCCGTTGGACATCAGGCTATACCACAAGCGAAGCATATTTACACCGGTGTGCCACAGGTGTAAAGTGCATTAGCATTAACTAGATTATTGACTCTAGTGCAAGTGGGAGTCTGTAGGAGATATGCCCTAGAGGCAATAATAAATGATATTATTTATCTCCGAGTTCATAATTATGTTTATGTTCCATGCTATAACTGCTATGGTTCTCGAGTCTGCAATAACCACGAGGCTCGGAGGAAGACTCATATGCACGTGTGGAATAATAAACGGTAAAATGTATTCCTAGTCTGGCCTCTAAGACTAGCTCAAGTGTTGCATGATGGTTATGTTTTCCTGATCATGGGCATGTCTATGTCAGCAACCTTGAGGGCATAATGTTAAGAGAACATTTGTGTTGAATCGACCCGGCATGATGTTATGCTATGAGATTCATTCGTCACAAGTTTATTGGTACATAACACAGAGATGGTTAACGTTTGCATGATTCCTTAGACCATGAGAGTATCGAGTTTCTTCATGCTTGCTTCATGAACTTTGGGGTTTGTTAAACGTCATCCGTAATGGGTGGCTATTACGGCGGCTTACGGGTTCATGGAAAAGTGTGTCAAGTAACTTGATAGCTCAAGATTGGGATTTGCTCCTCCGACGATGGAGAGATATCTCTGGGCCCTCTCGGTGTTACGGTATCCATCATCGTCTGGCCAGACACTTTGTGATTTGATCACGGGGATGCCGGAACACGATAACGAGAAAAGAGAACAATACCGGTAACGAGGTAACTAGCATAGTGGACAAGTTGTTGATCCACGGGAATGCCAACATGTCTCACCTCGGGTATTTGTAACATATCGCGAAGCAACAGGAATAGCACACGGCAACTGGAGGTTCACTCGAATATTTATTCGTGTGGGTATAGGGGTCAATATGGGTGTCCACGGCTCCGATGTTGATCATTGATCGGAAGGGGTTCCGGGTCATGTCTATACTTCACCGAACCTATAGGGTCACACGCTTAAGGGTCATCTATCTGCTGAATACTAGACAGGGAGTCTGAGAGAAAATCACCGAAAAAGTTTCGGACACCGAAAAGTTTCGGACAGCGGAATCGTACCGCAGAGAGAGGTCATCGGATAAGTTTCGATGATACCGAAAAGTTGTTTCGGGATACACCATTAAGTCAAATTGGTTTCGGCACATGCCTGATAATTCTTGGAGGATGCCAGAATCATTCTGGAAGCTTTTTGGAATTTTCTGAGATAAAAACCGGAAATGTTCCGGAGCTGCCGGAGCCACTTCAGATGCGTTTCGCAGATGAAAATCACTAAAACCGGAATTGTTTCGGAACGCGTTGAAAATCATTTTAGTGGGTACTGGAAATGTTCTTAGCCCACATAAATATTTTCAGTTCGATCAGACGCTGAAAAATGTCGTCGTGAATAGTGAAAATCAGCTTTATGGTTACTTTATGGAAAGCCACCTTTTGGGGCTTTGCTCCAAAAGATCTTGGGGATGACATGGATGGATAGGAGCCATTTTTTGGGCCCCTCATGGGGGTGTGGCCGGCCACATGGGGTATCCCCCCTTGGGGACCCTCTTGTTCCTTGGTTTCACTCCTAGGTCCTTGTGGAAGGACTTCATTCATGTGCATTTTGGGTTTTTTGTGAAACTACCCTACCCCCTTGGGATTTCCTATAAATAGAGGTGGAGGGGCAGCCCTCCACACTCATCCCTTGCTCTCATACACATGCCATGCATTATCTGGCTTCTTCTCTCCCTCCCACGAAAAGAGTTTCGTAGAGCCGTAAGGCTGTCTGGGTTCCGGCAGGAACTAGTTCTGGACGGCGAAGCCCTGCCGGATAGATGACACCGTATGTGTGCAACTCTGTAGAGAGATCGTAGTTTCGGTCTTAGTTCGTGAGTGCCTCCCGAAGGGCTGTCCGTGTGACCGTCCGAGTTTCGAAGGTCCTCCCGAAGGGCTGTCCGAGTGACCGTTCGAGTTTCGAAGGTCCTCCCGAAGGGCTGTCCGCGACACCGTCCGGGGGGCTGTTCGACCGCCTCCTGGAGGGCTGTCTGAGGAGCAGATGAGGGTATACATCCTCGCGGTTGGGAGGTTGTAAATCCTAGCTGCGGGGATCTGCACCGCCGATCGTCATCGACTCTACTTCCCGCTACACTACGAGTCGGTAACGAAAAAGATCAAACCATGTATGCAGTCTCCATAGTGGTCCTGGGCTGGTGCGTAGGTCGGAAAATTTTTGTTTTCTGCTGCGTTCCCCTACAGCAAGACGCTACGTCTTGGAGAGGATGGGTTTTGAAGACCATGAAAGTATGGAAACAATGAAAATTCATCTAAGGACCCATCATGATATAGATTTTGAAGTAAAGCTGTATAATTCTGAGAGCGTAACCCATTTTGGTTGCAAAAATTGGGAAGCATTTTGCAAGATGTATGGTTTTGATGAGGGTATGCTTGTCACCATGGATCATGGTGATCCTGACATCGAGCAAGACAATATGGACATTTGGGTCCTTGTTGATACGCCTCCAATTCTACCGCTATGTGAGTTTCTCAAACATAGTTATTAGCTAATTTATATTGTTCATTTCAAAATAGTTGACAGCTTATTTTGATTGTTCAAACAATGTGCGGAACATGGTAGGCAGAACCTACTACACTGATGGCTCTGAGTTAACTTATAAGGAGAAAACTCATCTGGTCGGATTTTGTACTGATATTGAGAATTACAATATCTACAATCAAACTCCTCATCATTATGGTCCTCCATACGTGCCACTAGTGCACGTGTTGAACTACGATAACTACTATGGAGATACCCTGGTAAGATTTCTTACTATTACGACATCCGTGCATATTTTGCATAGTTCTAAAACTAGTGCATTATCATTGCTAACTATGAAGTTATTACTATGTTTTTCAACAGATAATCCCAGAGGATTGTGTGCCTCATTTGATGTATCAGAATGGTAGGCTCGATGTTTTGAATATACAACCAGGTCATCCTATGAATCTCAACTGTCCATACCGGATTTCTAAAAGAAGTGGAGACATGCAAATCAAAGAATGGAAAAAATGTATGGACAGTCGCAAGGAGCTTCTTGGAAGCAAAAGGAAGCGAGGCGCAAAAATTGGAGACAGGATGATCTCCATTCTCCATAATGGAGAGTCAGGGTATATATTGTTTTATGCTATTTTACCTTAAAGAGGGTATTTCGGTCCTACCTAATACTGATGATCATGTGCTAAGAACAATTAAGTAGGGTTGGTTCGATGACTGTGAGGATGATGATCGTATGACTTGTTATTAATAACGAGTAGAAGTTGTATGATGATGATTAGTAGGACTTGTTATTATATATGATGATGCATGATGCGTGCATGAAGAGTTATTATATATCAGCGGGTGAAATGAACATGGATTGGATTGAAGTGAAGGCAACATGCATGTGGTGCGTGTCGAAAGTAGTACAATCCAAACTTGATCAAGTCCGGATTAGTATTACTTTCGACATGCACCACATGTTGCCTTCACTTCAATCTAAGCCATGTTTAGGCATAGCAGTACGTAGCGTTGGTAAACCAAGCACGGAGATATAAGAGAGGACACTTCTCTCTAATAGCTACCTAATAACAACCTAAATTAACCCCCCAAAACCCCCAAACCCCCCCCCCTTCAAAAAAAAACAAAAACCTCAGCTCCTGCCAGGTGCTGACGCGTGGATGCCTATTGGTCCCGGTTGGTGGCACGAACTGGGTCCAAAGGCCCTCCTGCCTGGGCTCCCCGCACCGGCCACGTGGACGGCCTTTAGTCCCGGTTCGTGTAAGAACCGGGACTAAAGGGCTAGGGCATTAGTAACGACCCTTTAGTCCCGGTTCCTGAACCGGGACTAAAGGCCCTTATGAACCGGGATAAAAGCCCCTTTTCCTATTAGTGGTCATACATATAGTAATGACGCACTTTGTATATGTGCGCCATTACTAAGTTGACATAGTAATGGCGCACCTTTACAAAGTGCGCCATAACTATATGTATGACTGGGTCAAAACCTTGGTCAAACTTAGTAATGGCGCACTTTGCATAGGTGCACCATTACTAACTTTGACCAAGGTTTGACCAAGTCATGCACATAATAATGGCACACTTTGTGAAGGTGCGCCATTACTAACTTTCTAGGTGGCCGAAAATTTCACAAAATGCACCCCTCTCCCCCCGTGGACCACCTTTTTAGTTTTAAAAAATAAAAGAAAATGATGGAAATGTCAAAAAAATAAAAGAAAATAAGTTTCCCATGTGATATGTGGTTAGTTGTTGGGAAAATTTACAAATATGAATTTTGACTTTATTTGCAAAATCTCTCTGGAATTTAGTAAATGAGCATAACTTTTGCATACGAGCTCGGATTAAAAAGTTTTTTATATGAAAAATCATCTACTCGAAAAGTTGCATCCGATTTCAACCGTGGGGGGGGGGGGGGGGGGCATACTCTCGGTTACCACGGTTACCAAGAAGTACCGAACATATTTCGGACGAAATTTGTAATTAAATTTTGAATTCAAATTCTTCTAAACTGGATACTGAAATAACTTGAACGAATGTCAATCATAAAAGAGGTATTAGCTCAGTGGAAAGTATACTACGTGCGTGCTAAGTGGTGTGAGGTTGCTTGTACGACTCTTCGGATCATTACTTTTTTACTTTTCCTACTTACGTGTTCTAAAAATAAACAAAGAAAAAGTGCGAGAACACGAATCCGACCAGCAACCTCTCGAGGCACAAAATAGTAGGTTACCACCACACCACAACTAAGAATTTTGATGTAACTGGGAGCTACAGTGTTTTACTATACTTAGAGTGTTTAAATTTGAAAAATTGTATTTTTTTTATTTATTTTTTGCTGGGGATGGGCATTTCTCGTGGGGCGTTGAGAAACGTGGATACCGCCCAGTATCCAAATGTAAAGCGACACCAAAAAATGGCGTTATTTACATTTTATGTCGTCTTATTACATTTCTGATTTTAGGGCACGTAAGTATACATTTTCTTATGTTCTTTTTGACTTCCAACGTATGCAATGACGTATAAGTAGAAAGGGTGTGGAAAAGTAACAATTAATTCCTCGTCGTTAACGTTGGTACTGAATAGCATGAACCTACGTACTTGTGTTTGTTTCCTCATAGTCAAAGGTCACTCTCCTCTATATGTTTGTTTCCTTGTATATGGAAAATCGGTCTTTGATACGAGATTCTCTTTCTTTTGGTGGCATGCTCCTATGAGATATCGATGGGAACTTTTTGTGGTGTAAGTTGATGCTATATTTGTACCAGCATTTTATAATGCTGAGAGAGCTGAAATACTACCCACGTGGATGTCTTCTATGCATAGTCTGCTTTCTAGAAGATTGTAAAAGATGCAACGGCGTTATAATTTTTTTGCGGGTGATATGGAGAGCTAAACATAACTGAGTGTTTTTCTAAACCTGTAAGAAAGTTACATACAGACCGATAAATAGCTAGACATACAAATTTGCATCGAGGAAAAACTTGTCTTTAGATTGTGAAATGGCACTTAACTAAGTGGGCTGAGAGAGCGGCTATTCGGTGTCCAGGCTCAGCTGCACCCGCGATGAAGAAAAAAGCACACACACAAAAAGTACTAGAATTCAAAAAATTCGATTTTTTGCATGGAAGACAATTTGGTGCGCGAGGTGCGCTCCAAATTCAAATCATCTAGACATCTGAGTATCTCTAAGAAAAAAAAGACAAATTTAGGGTATATGAAAAGGTTTACTGTTCTTTTTTTTTCTGACCCAAATTTTTTTTTTTGCTGAGAGCTACTCATATGTCCAAATGATCCGAAATTTGGAGCGCACCTCCCGCACCAAATTATCTTCCATTTTAAAAAATCTATATTTTTTAAATTGTTTCAGTATTTTTGTGAATTTCCTTTTCACCTGCACTGGGCTTAGAAATGAATATTCGCGCTTCTATAGGTGTGACGCCTCTCCTCTAAAAATAAGTCCCTGCTGTAGGTTGCTGGTATTGAAGCAGTGCCGACGGGTACACTGGATCTAGAGCTTTGACTCATTGTGGAGTGAGTCTCCGTGAAGAGTCTCCACCCTTTCTGTCCCTTTTCTACTTCTTCCGTCTATCTTCCGTTCAACATCAAATTTACGTGGCTGAACAGTACTCTTTGTGTGTAACAAACCAAAAGTAAATAATAACAATTTGACCCAAGAATTCAAGAAAGCGCCACTTACACACGAGACAATGCCAGCTGTACCAGTCGTTGTACACACATGTTACATTTGGTGGGGTAAATGTTTTATGACCGCTCTATTAGTAGCTAGCTACTGTGCATGCATGGTTCAGCTGGGGGTCAAAGTTGATAATGGCAGCAGTGGTTCAGTACGTAGGTTATAACATGTCGCATACGTATATTGTCGTGAGCTTGACAGGCAGCAACCAATCGAAAACTGGTCAATCGGCAGACCTTTCCATGGACCCCTCTACTCTACCAGCCAGACCCTTTTGTCCAGGTGTCAGACCGAGACGTTCACGTGGCAGGATGTACAAATATAGGTATATAGAGTACTTACGTGTGTGGCTCTTGCCAGTTGTGCAGGGAGAAACCGTGTGCACAAATATAGGTATTTGTCTCGTAACGACGACCAGACTAGACATCAGAGTCCAGAGTTAGCAAGGTGCATGGTGCATGCATGGTGCACTCTCCAGACAAAGTATGGATGGTACACTAGCCCTAGATGAAAAACAAAACCTGATTAGCGCATGCATGACGTTTAGTAAATTTTCCACACGGCTCGCCACTCGGTGGAGGATCGACGCGGCTGCAACCTCGCCTCCTCTCCTCACCCTATAAATCTGGAGGGCATGCATGCATTGCTCGTATCCCCCATCCATCCCAAGATATAGCAGCAGCAGCCTGCAACGTACTTTTGTTCATCCCATATCATCCACGCTACAACATCAGCCGATCAGTAGCAAATCACATTAGTCAAGCACGTGATGGCTGCTGCGCATGTATGCTTCTCCTTGTCCTCCTTCGCGCCATTGCTCCATTCGGCTTTGCCGGTGGCCAGAAATGGTGGCCAGAGTGGCCGAAACCATGGGTTATTTCGCCCTTCGCCAGTGATACATCCGGGGCGGGAGCCTGTGTCCCATGAGCTGTCCGATGATTTTGACTTCCAGGTATATATTTTTACGGTACAAATATATATAGACCGCAACATTAGCATGTACTTGAAATGCAATTAGCATGAATGATTGTGTGCCTTTTTCTGGCTAATTATACTGCCTTCGTCCCTAAATTCATGTTGTATAAACCCAGTCAAAAATTTAATCCGTCCACAAGAATCTTCTAACCACAGTCTGGCAATTCATGGATTGCCTTTTCAAGATAACTTCGAATAATTACTTCTATTCAGGAACCAGCGAGACATAGAAAATGTGTGTCCCATTAATTAATGATGTTTCTGGAATGAGCACAATTTCAATCTCTATGTTTTATTGTTAATTTCTGAACTATGTTAATAAAATATAAACCTACATTATATGCACTATTTTCCTATGATATCGCCTATTGTTGAATGCAAATAATATATGATATATATTGCACTCATCTAGACTTTGTATTCTTTTTAAAAAGAAGTTTGCTCTATGTGCAATACCAGGAAAGCCTATTGAATGTTCAAGCGTTGCTTCATCAACATCCGAAGAGCAACAAAGGAATGTTGAGCATGGTTGATCACCTCAAACGCCTCTGCATTGACCACTATTTCCAGGATGAAATCGATAACATAATAGACTCGTCTGTGGATCTCCTCCATAGTGATGATCTACTTGACGCAACCCTTTCCTTTAGGCTGATGAGAGAAGTTGGATATTATGTTTCGGCAGGTCAGTAAATTACTAGTTTAGTGTGTTGGGTTAGATAAACACACGAGTTTGGAAACTTGAGTGCAATTTGGTCAATGATGATTTTATGTGATAATTTTGCTAATAATAAATTAGCCTTAGAGTAACCAAGTTTAATAATAAAAAAGAACAGTCCCTTGTGTAGCATAGAAGCACCTCTCATGAGACGTACTCCCTCCGTCCGGAAATACTTGTCGGAGAAATGCATAAAAATGGATGTATCTAGAACTAAAATACGTCTAGATACATCCATTCCTTCGACAAGTATTTCCGGACGGAGGGAGTATTATTTTCATTATGTATGACATGCACCTAAGACCCCTTCTTGTTGGTGTATGGCAGACGATGTTCTTCAGAAGTTCACAAACGATAATGGTGATTTCAACCTTAGGCATAGCAAAGACCTTAGAGGGTTGCTGAGCTTGCATGACATGTCACACCTCAACATGGGAGAAGCTTCACTCTACAAGGCAAATGAATTCTCAAGCAAGCACCTAAAATTTGCACTTAAGTATTTGGAGCCAAACCTTGCGAGATATGTGATGAAGTCAATAGACCATCCCTACCATGTGAGCCTGAGGCAATACAAGGCTAGGCATCATTTGAGTTACCTCCAGAACTTGCCTACTAGGCACACTGCAATTGAGAAGCTGGCACTTGCAGAATTTCAGATGAAGAAGTTGCAACATCAGAGTGAAATGCAAGAGATTAAGAGGTATCAATATAATAAGAGAGAACTCACTTGGAATTAATAGATTAACATATATTTTTTAGTTATTGCGGACATTGACCCACCTGCATATTGATAAGAGAGAACTCACTTGGAATTAATAGATTAACATATATTTTTTTGCTCATGTATTCGCACAATTAAAGGTGTGGTGATTTTTTACTATGAAAACTTCATTTTCACATAGATGGTGGGTGGATTTGGGATTGTCTCAAGAAATTCCAGCTGCAAGGGACCAAGTTCTGAAATGGTACATGTGGTCCATGACTATCCTCGAGGGTTTCTCCTTCTCAAGATATCGGGTTGAGGCCACAAAAGTTATCTCAATGGTCTACATTGTGGATGACATCTTTGATCTTGTCGCCACACAAGAGGAGCTCTGTCTCTTTAATGAGGCGATCAAAATGTGAGCATTGATGTTCCCATAATAACAACAACATTGCATTTTAGGAATGAAGTATAATTACTTTTGTTTGTGAATGAATGACATCTTAGATATGTCTAACTGCACATTAAAAATTCCATAATTTTGACATATCATGTATACAGAGGTATTAGGATTGGTTTGGCATAAACATTAGGCCTTTGCGAGAAATATCTTGATATACTAATAGTTTTATAATTATTCATATATATTCATACAAAAAGAGAAAGCATTGCATATTCAAGACTGCTTATGCCCAGAATGGCATATTTTTGCTAATGGTATAATCAAAATCATGGGTTAGTCGCGACCTTATACACAAACATATAATATAAAAATATTGTTATAAAAGTTTCACACTCAAAGTGCATATTTTGACAGGTGGGATCTTGCAGCTGCTGAGTCACTGCCGAGTTACATGATATCATGTTACAAGGCTCTTTACACCATCACAAATGATATCGCTGATATGGTCAGGAAAGAGCATGGATTGAACCCTATCAATCATCTCAAGCAAGCAGTATGTCTACTCAAATGGTTTTTCATTTTCTTTAGTTTAATTTGTCTAAGCAACCAATAAATATATTAATAGTACCACCTCACATATTTCTATGTACTATATAACTTGTGATTAATTGTAATGAAATAAAATATAAGAAAATAACCGTGGAAGAATTAATATTGCATTCATGCCTTTTTTCTTGCAGTGGGCAACTTTGTTTGATGGATTCATGATCGAGGGAAAATGGCTATCTACTAATCAGGTTCCTACATCGAAGGACTACCTAAGAAATGGTGTCATCACTTCAGGAGCGCCACTTTTATTTATGCATCTTTTATTCATGCTTGGGCATGATTTAACGGAGGACAACAACGACCACATCCTTAGGGTCATCTCTTGCCCTGCAAAGATCATGAGGCTCTGGGATGACATGGGGAGTGCAAAGGTCAGAACACACCAAGAAGTTTGTGCACAAGACTATATGATTAGTAATACTAATTATTTACATGAATTATTTCGTACCATATCCTGGTGGGTGTGCATTCAAGTTGACATTGACAACATTAGGCATGATCTGAAAAGAAATTATGTGTCCCATGCAGGATGAGTTGCAGGAAGGGCTCGACGGATCATACAAGGATTTGTACCAGAGAGAAAACCCTCATGCTGATGCGGAGAAGCACATGTTGGATATGATAGCGGGTGAATGGGAGGATCTAAACAGGGAATGCTTCTCTCAGACAAAGTCCACACTACCACCTAGCTTCATCGGGGCGTCTCTCAACTTTGCAAGGATGGTCAGCATCATGTATGGCTATGACGACGAGCAGAAGCTCCCCGCCCTGGAGGATTACACTAGGATGTTGCTCTTTTGAATAATGCATGCTACCGTTGTGTATGTAAGTCTTATATATGTAGCACACCAATTTTGTAGGGTTGCCCTGTTGAAACGTGGACTTGTATGATGCACCATTAGCTAATGTGAAACTGCTCCACAAACGATACTTGTGCCCGAGCTGTGCACCACATGCAAATTTAGCAGCTAGTGCCCTTCTCACTCATATGCATGTATAGCAGTATTCAATCTTCGTCTGTGAATCGTTCAAAATTTGTCCTGTGCATAGCACTACTCTAGCAAATGTGTTCCTACTTCCTAGTGGTTATATAATGAATATACTTGTCAAAAGCCATGAGCGGCCTGCAAGGTCATGCACGTGTTGCAATGTATGTGATGCATGTGCAGTTTTGCACTCTAGGAAATAGATTTTGTATTCAAAATTCACTAGAGTGCAAATTTGTTATACCATTTGGCATCAGCTGGCAATTACGCGTTACATCCTTCAAGCAAACGTGGATGTATTGTCTAATTGTTTGAACATAAACTTTATTTCTTATGTGCCCTGATTTAGACTATGCACACAACTTACATGTAAAAACAATAACCATACAGAAATACGAGGTGTATAGGATCCTAATCCGCCTCTATCTCGTGTCTTTCTTTTTAATGTTAGCATTACTACTAAATTCATTGAACAGGAGAATAAGATTGGTCCAGTTTATGAGGGAAACCGGACCCAAAAGCCATACAAACAACGCCTTTTGGCAAACAACACACATCCACACAAGCCACAGATCCCTCTAACCGGATCCACCTCCAGGACGATGCCCCCAAGAGGGTACGCGACACCGGATAGCGCCGCCATCCTCGGAGCACGGCAGGAAAGGCAAGGTGGGAGCAACTACATCGATGCCTCCAGCGAGGGAGCGACGCCAGAAGGCGCCGCCATCGACGACTCCGACCACAACCGCAGTACGACTTTCGTCGGCCGACTCACCTACACAGTTCGAGCCCTAGATCCGATCAGCTTACACAACAAGCCACTACCCCTGCCTCCACGGTAATCTGCACATCCCCGGCAAGCTCGACATGCTTCCAACCTTGTATCCGCGTCCCCCACTGGGCAGAGGATGCAACCTGCAGCGGCGCTATTCTTGTCCCATCGGAAGGATGCAACCAAGCACGACGCCATTCATCTCCTCGAGGATGCAACGCCTGCGGGCCATTCATCTCCCGACGAAGGATGCAACAACCGCAGCAACGCCATTCATCTCCCTCCAGCCACCACCATCTCATCCTCCCACCTACAGCAGCGTCAAGCTTTCCGAACCACCGTCAGGAGGATGCAACACCAAGCGAGGGTGTCATTCCTCTCCCACAGCTTCTGCTGCGGCCGGCAGCAATGCAGACGCTCGCGTCCAACACACAGCAGATCTGCGCAGGGAAGGGCGCCTGAGCAACACATGCACGCGCCGCCCTGGATCTGACTGCAGCCACGCTTCGATGTGCCCATGCACTGCTCCCTCGCCCTGCCGCACGGACCGGCTGCGTCCTTGCATAGCGCGCAGTTCCAGTCGCGCAGACAGGCCGCGCCGCCCCAGATCTGGCGCGTCAGCAACGACGCCAACACCTCACGGATCCGGCGCCCATCTCGCGCCCAAGGCGCGCGCGCGTCACCGCGCCCGACTGCCACGCCGGGCAGCCACCAGCCACACGCCGTGAGCCGCCGCTGCAGCAAGCTTCCCGCCACGCGCCGCCCTGGACCACCACATCGCGCACACAAGCCCACGTGCCGCCATGGCCCCGCCCCGTGTCATCCTTGGCAGCCGCCTCGCCAAGCTTGCAGACAAGATATAAGAAGGACCCCACCGCCACCTTCACCGGAGCCGGCGCGGGCTTTACTGGCAGCTTCTTAGGCGGCGACGAGCCAAGGGGAGGGTGGCGGCGCCGATCTAGGGTTCCCCCTGTGTCGACAGGGAGAGCGACGCGGGGGACGATGTTGGGAAACATTGCATGGAAAACAAAAACAATCTACGCACACGCAAGATCTATCATGGAGATGCATAGCAACGAGGGGGGAGAGTATGTCTACGTACCCTCGTAGATCGTAGGTGGAAGAGTTTTACAACGCGGTTGATGTAGTCGAACTTCTTCGCGTTCCAACCAATCGAGCACCAAACGTACGGCACCTCCGCGTTCAGCACACGTTCATCTCGATGACGTCCTCCGCCTTCTTGATCCGGCAAGACGGCGAGGTAGCGGATGAGTTCCGGCAGCACGACGGCGTGGTGCCGGTGATAGTGAAGCTATCTCCGCATGGGTTCGGCTAAGCACTACGGAAATATGACCGGGGGAGTAAACGGTGGAGGGGGGACACGCCCCCCTCCCTACATATATATGTGGGAGGGAGAGGGGAGGGGCCAAGGGGCGCCCCAAGTAGGTCCGAATCCTACTTGGGCTCCTGCCCTTGCCCCCCCCCCTGCATATTTGTCGGAGGGGGGAAGGAAAGGGGGGACAGGAAGGAAGGGGGAGGATGAATCCCCCCTTCCTTTCCCCACTAGGGCGGCTGTCATGGGGGGGGGGGCGTGCCAGCCCCTTGTGGGCTGGTGTGCTCCCCTCTTATGGCCTAATTGGCCCACTAACCTCTCGGGGGTGTCCGGTACTCCGATGATCACCCGGTACACTCCAAAACACTTCCGGTGTCCGAATACTATCGTCCTATATATCAATCTTTACCTCTCGACCACTTTGAGACTCCTCGTCATGTCCGTGATCACATCCGGGACTCCGAAAACATTCGGTCACCATATCATATAACTCATATAACACTATATCGTCAACGAACGTTAAGCGTGCGGACCCTACGGGTTCGAGAACTATGTAGACATGACCGAGACACCTATCCGGTCAATAACCAATAGCGGAACCTGGATGCCCATATTGGTCGTACTTATTCTGCGAAGATCTTTATCGGTCGAACCATTATGACAACATACGTAATTCCCTTTGTCCATCGGTATGTTACTTTCCCGAGATTCGATCATCGGTATCTTCATACCTAGTCCAATCTCGTTACCATGCGTGTCCGTGGGCACTGACCGGGCACCCCTTAAATAATGGTATCCACATTCGGACACCTCAATTACCATATCTCAAATCCATACAAACTCATGCAACTACATCGATGCACACACATCGTCCGGCTACTGCATCAGTACTAACTAACATGCCATCGGACTACCAAAATTTGGCATGTTTGCCTATGGTCGAGTTTATTCACGGCTACCCTTGCCGACCTTCTCGCTAAAGTACATGTCGAAGACACAGAACCGATCAAGCCGGATCTGCTTGTCGCCGGAGCTGTCCTCGTCGTAGCTTTCTTCCTTCTCCTCCTTCGGTGGCAATCCGGCCATGGCATAGACCGCCCGATTCTGCTCTCGGGCGAGGGCGCGCATGTTTCTCCGCTTCCATTTCTTCACAATGCAGGCGCGGATGGCTTCCTCCTCTGTGGCCGCCCGCGCTGCTGCATCAGCCGCCTCCACCGCCGCCATTTCCACCTTGTTACGTGCCTCAGTGGCCCTTATCCTCTCCTTCCCACGGCGGGCCGCCCATTCCCGGTGGGACTCATACTCTACCCGGCCGGTGATGGGGCAGGAGAGGTGTTCCAGCCGGCACCGCGAGGATCCCGCACTAGAGGACCCGAGCGCCCGGTGAGCCGACGCTATGGCGTAGCGGCAAGACGGATCCGTCCGTCGGTCAGTCCTCCCGGGAGCGGCGGAGTGCAATGCGGATCGCCATTGCCTCCTCCAACCCGCACGGGATGACACCCCGGTCAATGGATCCGGAGTGGTCGGAGTCTGATCCGCTCCCTGCCATGCTGGAGACGGGCGAAACTTGCCGGAGACAAGCTCGGGTGGCGGAGGGGAGGGGAGGGGAGTGAAGTGAAGTGGCTAGGGTTTGCTCCGCGAGCAGATGGGGACGAATATATGTGGGGTCGGGTGGGCCAGAATGGACCGGATCCGACGTGACAGGCGTGCCCGGGCGCCCTATATCCGCCCCATATTTAGGCCGGATATGAGGGGTGCTGGTTAACCCAGGCGTTTGAGACCCGTTTGAGGCATTCCTCTGGTCAAAAAAAGGTGACCGGGCTGCCCGCGGCGGGCATATAAGACGGGTTGGCCTGTCCGCCCGAGCGTATAAAACGGGTTTGAGGCGTACGGTCGTATTGCTGAGAGATCTACTAAGCCTTGACTCACTGTGGAGGCATGATCAAGTCTCCGTGAAGAGTCTCCACCTTTCTGTCCCTTTTCTACTTCTGTCGTCTATCTTCCGTTCAACATCAAATTTACGTGGATGAACAGTAATCTTTGTATGTAACAAAACAAAAGTAAATAATAACAATTTGATCCAGAAATTCCAGAAAGCGCCACTTACACACGAGACAATGCCAGCTGTACCAGTCGTTGTACACACACATGTTACATATGGGGAGCCAGGAGGGGGGGTAAATGGTTTTTGACCGCTCTATTAGTAGCTAGCTACAGTGCATGCATGGTTCAGCTGGGGGTCACGTTGGTAATGCCGGCAGTGGTTCAGTACGTAGGTTATATGTGGCATACGTACATTGTCGTCAGCTTGACAGGCAGCAACCGATGGAAAACTGGTCAATCGGCAGACTTTTCGATGGCCCTTTTAATTTCTCCAGGTGTCAGATCAAGACGTTCACATGGCAGGACGTACAAATATAGGTATATAGAGGACTTACGTGTGTGGCTCTTGCCAGTTGTGGGTGCTGTGCAGGGAGAAACCGTGTGCATGATGCATGTCGCGGTATTTGTCTGGTAACGACGACCAGACTAGACATCAGAGTTCAGTCTTCAGAGCATGGTGCATGGTGCATGCATGGTTCACTCCCCAAACAAAGAATGGATGGTGCACTAGACAAACACTCACGCAATATAAATTCGCCAGAGGAAATTTCTTCGACTCACAAAGGTGAAACCAGAAGAGGTTCAGAGGCCCAAAGTAGAACAACAAGTGTACAATCAATGAGAACACAGACGGCGCAGCGAAGTGCGCTTTCGCTTTAAGAGTAAAAGCT
This sequence comes from Triticum aestivum, assembly GCF_018294505.1. Lineage (NCBI taxonomy): Eukaryota > Viridiplantae > Streptophyta > Magnoliopsida > Poales > Poaceae > Triticum > Triticum aestivum. Next base: position 41,234,682 of record NC_057811.1, on the reverse strand, counting down.
GAATATGGCTCCACTACAGCAAGTCTCACCGATGATAGCTAGGTCACTGTACGAACTGCAGCCAATCTCAGAAGTAATTCCTTGAACCAACACGCTCTCCAGACAGCAACAAATCTGAGGCAGCGACTCTTTTTGTGTCCAACCAAATAATACTTTTCACACGTAGTACATAGCTAGTCAGATACTTCATGCATGACGACCATACATGTATATATATCACGATACTTCTCCACACACGGTCTCTCATGTCTGTATGTGAGACGGCGACCATCGAATAAACGTACGAGATCCACAAGTGCAGTGCCAGCTAGCCAATAGCTAAAATGTAGAATTGTCATTGGATGTCAATGTCGTGGAGAACATTTGTGTTATCCAGGAAATGCCCCTTCAGACTATCTAGCTAGCGACTCCATGATATATTTCTCTAGAAGGAAGTTCTTATCGTCTCCGCTCTCCCTATCAAGGATGCATATAACCAACGCACTTATCACAGAACTTTAATACGTACGGTCACAACAAATGTAGCCAAATTATAAAAGTGCGGCAGGCCACACTAAGAAGATATCAACAGTATGAAGTCCACTGGCAGCACGCAATCCAAACCAGAACATAAATTCCCTAGTAAGGCACTTGAGTTTTTTTTTTTTTTTTTTGAGAAACAAGAGCAGAGGAGCTCAAGTAAAAGGATTACAATCCGGGGTCAATAGAAAACTCAATCTATCAGGAACTCCCGCTATGATATGCAGGTCACCTTTTTGCTTTGCTTCAGCGGCAATCTCATGTGCCAAAACGTTGCGTTCTCTCCCAGTACACGAAAAGCTGTGATCTGAAAACAACGCAAGAGCTTGTCGGATGTCATGAATCACTCCATAGCAAGCGGACAGGCTGGGGCCCTCAAGGCTCAGCTCCTTAATCACATTTTTGCAGTCCATTTCTAACTCCACCGGGCCTCTGAAGACAACGGCCAGAGCATGCAGGCCAAACAGAGCCGCACGGGCTTCCGCTTGCTCGACGTTGCTTGACCTAGGCATTTGATTGCCTACCGATAGGAGGACCTTTCCTCTATAATCCCTGGCAACACCTCCCGCCCAGCTATTCCCACTATCGGCCGAGAAGGCAGCATCAGTATTGAGCTTGTCTGTTCCTTGCGAAGGCGGGCGCCACTTTCTGATGCAGTTGGCCGGAAGATTGACTGTAGAACTGGCTAGCACCTTAGTTTTTTTGCATTAAGAGAGGGAGGCCACATAGAAACATTTTTCAGCTCCTCATCATACTGCAGTAGGAAGGCAACAGAGTGGCTAATAGATTCTTTACCGTTCCCATGTATATTATCCTCCCATAAGTGCCAGCATCTCCAGAGTAGCATCAGGAATTTTGCTCGTATATCCTCTGTTTCCGTACTAAGAAGTAGCTGCAGCCAATCAGGCCCAGTGCGTCGGAATGAGCATTCTGGAGGGAGATCCCATTCTTCACGCATTGCACCTCTCAGGGCTCTGCTCTTAGTACATTCAATGACCGCATGAAATTCATCCTCTTCACTATTCCCATAGATAGTGCAGGTGGAATCCACCTCAATGGTCCTTCTGAACTTGTTCTTTTTTGTAGCTAAAGAGTTTGTTGCAACTCTCCAGCCATGAATTCTGACTTTAGGTGGAACAACAGCCTTCCAAATGATGTCCCAGATACTTCGGTTTTGTGTCCCACCTACAGAACTCAACGCCATGTGCAGGGTTTGGCCTTGGATGGATGACGCAAGTTTGTATGTGCTCTTGACCGTGAAAACCCCATTCTTTTCATAATGTAACGCAATGCGGTCCACTGCATCCGACCTAGGGATATTGATTTTGCAAATTTCTTCCGCGTCAAAACCATGGAAATTTTGTTTTATTAGATCAGTATTCCATTCTTCACTGTCCCGAATCATAAGCTGGTTGACCCACCTAAGCCTCGATCTCCTAAAGAAACTCGCTGATTTGAGGCCCTCAGACCTTGGGATCCATTGATCCCTTTGTATCTGAATACTTTTTCCATTCCCTACTCGCCATATGATCCCTTTCTTAAGTAGCTCAAGGCCAGTCTCAATAGCCCTCAAGACCGGGGAAGCACCAGAAGCAAACACTGTATCCAACAAGTTGCCGTGAGTAATATTTGGACTTGATTACTCTCGCACACAGGCTTTCTGGCTTCTGAAGAAGTCTCCAACCTTGCTTGGCAAGTAACACAATGTTGAAGAGGTGCATATCTCTAAAGCCAATACCACCAGCACGCTTCGGTTTAGTCATATGCTCCCAAGACATCCAATGAACTTTCCTATGTCCCTCCTCATCGCCCCACCAGAAGTCCTTGATCAACTTTTCATATTTATCACAAAAACCTTTGGACAGCAGAAAGACTCCCATAGTATAGCAGGGTAGAGCCTGGACAACCGATTTGACATGCACTTCTTTCGCGGTGTAAGACATGAATTTTCCGGACCAGTCGTCGCATCGTTTGCTAAATCTCTCCATAATTGGTTGGAAACATTCATTCTTCATTCTGCCGTCTGGAGTGGGTAGTCCCAAATACTTACTTTCAAAGGAGGTGGACACTACTCCCAGTAGCCCCTTAATAGTCTCTCTTGTCTCCACCGGACAAACTTCGCTGAAAAGAAGAGAACACTTGCTCTCACTCAATAATTGCCCCGTGCACTCTTGGAAGGTGGTTAGCACTCTTTTGATAGTCTCAGCTTGTCCTGTCGTGGCCTTAAAAAATAATAGACTGTCATCAGCTTCTATTAGAGATACCCGGGCTGTTCCTAGCAACTTTGAGGGGGGTCAGGTTCCCATCATCAATCTCTTTATTGATGAAACTGACAAGGCCATCTGCCACAAAGAGGAAGAGGTATGGGCTTAGCGGGTCTCCTTGTCTTAGGCCTCTCTCAGGGGAGAACAGGGCTAAAAGCTCTCCATTACATCTGACGGAGTATCTGACTAAGATGACACATTGCATCACCCAATTAGTCCACTTAAGATTAAAACCGGTTTTCAGTAAGACCCCTTTCAAGAATGCCCAGTCCACTCTATCGTAAGCCTTAGCCAGGTCCAGTCTGTATGCACAATGGGTGTTATTTTTGTTCTTGGAATGCTGGATCTTGTGGAAACATTCAAAGGCAATGGTAGCATTGTCTGTGATCATGTGTCCCGAGATAAACGCACTTTGAGTCTCAGATATGATCTCATCCAAAAACGGCTGCAATCTGTTAACCAGACATTTCGATATCACCTTGTATATGACATTGCATAGACTGATGGGACGGTAATCTTTCAGCGATTGGGGGTTCTTTCCTTTAGGGATGAGTACTATCACAGTGTCATTTATTCCTTCTGGAAGGATGCCATCCTCAAAGAAACATAGAACACCTTTCACCACCTCATTCTTCAGCACATCCCAGTTTCTTTGGAAAAAACGAGCATGAAATCCGTCCGGGCCTGGGGCCTTGAGAAGCCCAATTTGGAATAACGAATCACTAATATCTTCGGTCGAGAAAGGCTTGGTCAACACTCTATTCATGTCACTAGTGACTCTGGTTTTAACAAGCTCCAGAATTTTTGGGATTCACATTGCCATCTTTAGCATAAAGGTTTTGAAAGAACTTCCTGGTCATGTGTTGTAGCCCTACCTTATCCTCTTTTCATACTCCGTTACTGTCCATCAGTCTAGTAATCTCATTCTTTTTCTTTCTCCAAGTTGCTTTTCTTTGAAACCACTTTGTATTCCGGTCTCCTTCTCTAAGATATGAGACTCTAGATCCTTGTCTCCACATCATTTCCTCCCTTAAGAGTAGTTCATCTAACTCAGTAGAACACTGCTTAATCTGGGCTTGTTGTGCATCTGAGGAAGGGAATTTCCAAAGAGTAGTCGGCCGCCTTATGAGAACAGCAGTTTTCTTCAAAACTAAACCAAAATCCCTCTCAGCCCAGGCCCTCAATAGATGCTGCATGCCAACAATTTTTGCGCCCACATCATGTAGGTTAGCTGCAGGACCTGAATTCTTCCAACCATCAGAGATTGTAGAATTCAGCGAGTCCAGTCGCTCCCACATACGCTCATACCGGAAAGTTCTCTGTACTTTCTTGTTTACTAGCCTCCATTCCTTACGATTTCCCACTCTCAACAGTACTGGCAGATGGTCAGAATGCGAGGTATAGATATGTTCCACCGTTGCCGTTCTAAAATGATCAGACCAACCCGGCGACGCGACACCTCTATCCAACCCGGTGACGCGACACCTCTATCCAACCTGGCCCTTACATTTTTCCACCCCTACTGCTTGTTATTATATGTCCAGACCGGGCTTTTAAAACCTAGATCAAAGAGATTGCAATTTGAGAGGACGTTCCTAAAGTTCTCCATGTACCTCTCAGATCTCTTAGAAGCAGATAAATGTTCAGTTTGCCACATAGTCTCATTGAAGTCGCCATCATCAGCCAAGGAGCCCTTGAGTTGTTTTTAATCCTTCTCAACAAATCACACATGTGATATCTTTCGTGCGCTCTTGACTCACCATATACAAAAGTACCCCCGCCATTGCAAGCCATTAAGAGTTAACCTTATTAACACATCTATGTATCTCGGGCCAATGGCAAGCTTTATTACTTCTACATTTTCATCAAAGAAGAGCGCAAGACCGGCACTTTTTCCGGTACCGGGTTGCGTGATACAATGTTTGAGGCCGAGCCTCCACTTTAGCTTATTCACATACGAATTGCTTTACCGAGTTTCGGAGAGGAATACAAGCTTAGGCTTGTATGTATGCACTAGGCATACGAGCTCCTGAACTATCCGGGGTTGCCCAAGGCCCCGACAGTTTCAACTTAGGACAGTCGTGGCTCCTAACGGGCACCGCCATTAGCGCCCGTTAGTTTGCCGGCAGCCCCTTGGCCGGTCGCTTCCAGTCCACCCAACGCATCATCACCAACCATGAAAGGAACACCACCATCACCTCTTGCTTTCTTGAGTTTTTCTCTGGTCTGATCTGCAGTTTCAATCTTCTCTTCTGTCTCAACACATGCCCCACGCTGAAGCCTTTTGCCAAGTACTGAAGTTTGGTCTGTAACCTTCACTACATGCTTCTTACTATGAATCTTGTCGTTGCGCTTCGGAGTCCTCTCAAGAGTAGCAGTCTGAGTAGTGATGTTTCTCTGGGCAGTCATTTGATCCCTCGGCTGCCCCTAGGGCACTACCCGTTCTGCAACCACGGGATTAGCATTGAAATCGCCATTTCCACCTAAAAGGTTTCCTTTGTTTGGGTCTCCCATGACGGGCAGCGCCGCCGCCGCCTCAACCATGAGAACGCCTGTGTGGACATGCGCCACCGCAGAGAGGACCCCTCCATCCACCACCTTGACCTCACCTGTTTCACCATCTTTGTCCGTCACCAGAGTCGCCATGTTCTGAACCTTGCTGAGAGTAATCTCAGACCCAGTGTCAACCGGTGTATTTTCCTCTTCATTCTTTTGGTTAATATCAGTTTCCAACTTGTCGCCCACCGACAGGCGGGCAACAACATCCCGCATCTGATCCACCGCCGATAACACCATGGCATGGTTTGCAGGCCTGGGAGCACGCCACAGAGGGGTTGATGCTTGGGAATCCCTTACTTGCCCCAATTTCTCAGGCATGAACCAAGCGCGGGGGTCATCAAAGTGGACCGGGAGCACACCGAGCTCCTTGCCGTACCTTAGCTTCTTTTCTGCAATTGGGAAGTCACACCTAGCTTCCATATGTCCTATGAATCCACAGAATAAATAGAAGTTGGGCAATCTCTCATATCAGATGTACACTGTCACCTCTTCCTCTGAGATCTCATCCGCAAGAGTGATCTCCTTCTGCAGAGCAGAGTACAAAGGCAGCTGCACTCGCGCTCTAAGAAACTTGTTGCATATATTTCCCCTGGCATGTTGGTCTATCAACACCACTGTACCAACCTGGGCCCCCAGGCTGCGAGCAAGCTCCTTGTTGAGGAGATAGAAAGGAATACCCCTGAACTGAATCCACATTGGCACATGAGAACAAATTACCGATGCAGGATCAGCTTCGTTCTCCAGGCCGACAACCAGGAAAATATCGCCCTTGTACTGCCACGGCCCTCCCTTGACGATGTGTTGCCGGTCTCCATCTTCAGAGAATTCAAGGACGAATTTCCGCCCTTCCTTTGCGACCAGTTCATGGTCACCCAACTCCCCACGCACCTTCCCAACCTTCTTCATGTGGTTGATCAGCTGTCTTGAGCTTACGAGCATAACGGACAAGAAAAGTCCGACCGCCAGGAAATGAGCCTGAACTGCCTTCCGAGCCCTAGTCATGTTGATGACCAGAGTCTTCCTATCAGGACCCATCACAGACTTGGCTATCTCCTTCCCTGGTCGCTGGATCTTGATGGGGAGGGAGTGGATGACATGCGGGTCGGCCGAGGAGCCAGGAGCAGTCCCTGACCCCATCGCACCACCCCCCCCCCCCCCCCCCCCCAGCATCAGCTCCGGGCGCCTCCACGAACCTTTCTTCAGATGGACTTCCATCGTTGCCCACAGGCAAAACAACAAACACCTTCTGTGTGACAGAGCAGCAGGAAACTCGAAGTGGGAGACTGGTGATGAATTCTGCATAGCAAAGCTCCTCCTAAATAGCAAAGCATCCCTGGCCTTGTTAATGTCTTCTTTATGCTCTGAATTACTCCCTGTAACTGAGAGCCTCTCCAATTCCTTAGGCATAAACGGCCTCCATGACTCGTCCAACACTTCATGACCCTTAAAGCGGAAATTAGATCTTGGCTCCGTTGATTGCCCACGTCCTGGGTCAGGCGGCCCCTTGCTCCCCTCATCGGGGGGACGGAATAAAGGGAGATTTGCTCTAACTCTCTCCAACTGAAGTCTCAAAGACGGAATACAAATACTTACATACAAGCTGACTCACAACAAAAAAACAGCATTAGAAACGCAAGATACAAGTCATGACCAAGGTTTTGGATTCCAAATGGACAAATTTTCTTGTGGGGGTGCATACTCTCAGTTACCACGGTTACCGAGAAATACCGAACATATTTTGAACAAAATTTATAATTGAATTTTGAATTCAAATTCTTCTAAACTAGATATTGAAATAACTTGAATGAATATCAATCATAAAAGAGGTATTAGCTCAGTGGAAAGTCTACTACGTGCATGCTAAGTGGTGTGAGGTTGCTTGTACGACTCATCGGGTCATTATTGTTTTATTTTTCCTACTTACGTGTTCTGAAAAATAAACAAAGAAAAACTGCGAGAACACGAATCCAACCAGCTACCTCTCGAGGCACAAAATAGTAGGTTACCACCACACCACAACTAAGAATTTTGATGTAACTGAGAGCTACAGTGTTTTACTATACTTGAAGTGTTTAAATTAGAAAAATTGTAATTTTTTATTATTTATTTTTTTGCTCGGGATGGGCATTTCTCATGGGGCGGCGAAAAACGTGGATACCGCCTGGTATCCAAATTTATCGGGCGGTACCCAAAACCTTGGTCATAACCATGTAAAACCACACCAAAAAATGGCGTTATTTACATTTTATGCCGTCTTATTACATTTCTGATTTTAGGGCACGTAAGTATACATTTTCTTATGTTCTTTTTGACTTCCAACGTATGCAATGACGTATAAGTAGAAAGGGTGTGGAAAAGTAACAATTAATTCCTCGTCGTTAACGTTGGTACTGAATAGCATGAACGTACGTACTTGTGTTTGTTTCCTCATAGTCAAAGGTCACTCTCCTCTATATGTTTGTTTCCCTGTATATGGAAAATCGGTCTTTGATATGAGATTCTCTTTCTTTTGGTGGCATGCTCCTATGAGATATCGATGGGAACTTTTTGTGGTGTAAGTTGATGCTATATTTGTACCACTATTTTATAATGCTGAGAGAGCTGAAATACTACCCACGTGGATGTCTTCTATGCATAGTCTGCTTTCTAGAAGATTGTAAAAGATGCAACGGCGTTATAATTTTTTTGCGGGTGATATGGAGAGCTAAACATAACTGAGTGTTTTTCTAAACCTGTAAGAAAGTTACATACAGACCGATAAATAGCTAGACATACAAATTTGCATCGAGGAAAAACTTGTCTTTAGATTGTGAAATGGCACTTAACTAAGTGGGCTGAGAGAGCGGCTATTCGGTGTCCAGGCTCAGCTGCACCCGCGATGAATAAAAAAGCACACACACAAAAAGTACTAGAATTCAAAAAATTTGGTTTTTTGCATGGAAGACAATTTGGTGCGCGAGGTGCGCTCCAAATTCAAATCATCTAGACATCTGAGTATCTCTAAGAAAAAAAAGACAAATTTAGGGTATATGAAAAGGTTTACTGTTCTTTTTTTTTCTGACCCAAATTTTTTTTTTTGCTGAGAGCTACTCATATGTCCAAATGATCCGAAATTTGGAGCGCACCTCCCGCACCAAATTATCTTCCATTTTAAAAAATCTATATTTTTTAAATTGTTTCAGTATTTTTGTGAATTTCCTTTTCACCTGCACTGGGCTTAGAAATGAATATTCGCGCTTCTATAGGTGTGACGCCTCTCCTCTAAAAATAAGTCCCTGCTGTAGGTTGCTAGTATTGAAGCAGTGCCGACGGGTACACTGGATCTAGAGCTTTGACTCATTGTGGAGTGAGTCTCCGTGAAGAGTCTCCACCCTTTCTGTCCCTTTTCTACTTCTTCCGTCTATCTTCCGTTCAACATCAAATTTACGTGGCTGAACAGTACTCTTTGTGTGTAACAAACCAAAAGTAAATAATAACAATTTGACCGAGACGTTCACGTGGCAGGATGTACAAATATAGGTATATAGAGTACTTACGTGTGTGGCCCAAACAGTGGGTTATTTCGCCCTTCGCCGGTGATATATCCCGGGCGGGAGCCTGTGTCCCATGAGCTGTCCGATGATTTTGACTTCCAGGTATATATTTTTACGGTACAAACATATATAGATCGCAACATTAGCATGTACTTTGAATGCAATTACCATGCATTTTTGTGTGCCTTTCTCTGGCTAATTGTACTGCCTTTGTCCCTAAATTCATGTTCTATAAACCGAGTCAAAAATTTAATCCGTCCACAAGAATCTTTTAACCACAGTCTAGCAATTCATGGATTGCCTTTTCAAGATAACTTTGAATAATTACTTCTATTCAGGAACCAGCGAGACACAGAAAATGTGTGTTTCATTAATTAATGATGTTTCTGGAATGAGCAGAATTTCAATCTCTTTGTTTTATTGTTAATTTCCAAACTATGTTAATAAAATATAAACCTACATTATACGCACTATTTTCCTATGATATCGCCTATTGTTGAATTTAAATAATATATGATATATATTGCCCTTATCTAGACTTTGTATTCTTTTTAAAAAAGAAGTTTGTTCTATGTGCAATACCAGGAAAGCCTATTGAATGTTCAAGCGTTGCTTCATCAACATCCGAAGAGCAACAAAGGAATGTTGAGCACGGTTGATCACCTCAAATGCCTCTGCATTGACCACTATTTCCAGGATGAAATCGATAACATAATGGACTCGTCTGTGGATCTCCTCCATAGTGATGATCTACTTGATGCAACCATTTCCTTAAGGCTGATGAGGGAAGTTGGATATTATATTTCGGCAGGTCAGTAAAATACTAGTTTAGTGTGTTGGGTTATATAGACACACGAGTTTTGAAACTTGAGTGCAATTTGGTCAATTATGATTTTATGTGATAATTTTGCTAATAATAAATTAGCCTTAGAATAACCAAGTTTAAGTAATAAAAAAGAACAGTCCCTTGTGTAGCATAGAAGCACCTCTCATGAGACGTATTATTTTCATTATGTATGACATGCACCTAAGGCACCTTCTTGTCGGTGTATGGCAGACGATGTTCTTCATAAGTTCACAAACGATAATGGTGATTTCAACCTTAGGCATAGCAAAGACCTTAGAGGGTTGCTGAGCTTGCATGACATGTCACACCTCAACATGGGAGAAGCTTCACTCTACAAGGCAATGGAATTTTCAAGCAAGCACCTGAAATTTGCACTTAAGTATTTGGAGCCAAACCTTGCGAGATATGTGATGAAGTCACTAGACCATTCCTACCATGTGAGCCTAGGGCAATACAAGGCTAGGCATCATTTGAGTTACCTCCAGAACTTGCCTTCTAGCTAGGCACACTGCAATTGAGAAGCTGGCACTTGTAGAATTTCAAATGAAGAAGTTGCAACATCAGAGTGAAATACAAGAGGTTAAGAGGTATGAATATAATAAAATACGCTCCTTCCATTATTAGTTGTTGCGGACATTGGCCCACCTGCATATTGATAAGAGAGGACTCACTTGGAATTAATAGGTTATCATCTTTTTGCTCATGTATTCGCACAGTTAAAGGTTTGGTGATTTTTTACTATGAAAACTTCATTTTCACACAGATGGTGGGTGGATTTGGGATTGTCTCAAGAAATTCCAGCTGCAAGGGACCAAGTTCTGAAATGGTACATGTGGTCCATGACTATCCTCGAGGGTTTCTCCTTCTCAAGATATCGGGTTGAGGCCACAAAGGTTATCTCAATGGTCTATATTGTGGATGACATATTTGATCTTGCCGCCACACAAGAGGAGCTCTCTCTCTCTCTTTAATGAGGCGATCAAAATGTGAGCAGTGATGTTCCCGTAATAACAACAACATTGCATTTCAGGAATGAAGTATAATTACTTTTGCTTGTAAATGAATGACATCTTAGATATGTCTAATTGCATATTAAAAATTCTATAGTTTTGACACATCATGTATACAGAGGTATTAGGATTGGTTTGACATAAATATTAGGCCTTTGCGAGAAATATCTTGATATACTAATAGTTTCATAATTATTCATATATATTCATACAAAACGAGAAAGGAGTGCATATTCAAGGCTGCTTATGCCCATAATGGCATATTTTTGCTACTGGTATAATCAAACTCATGGGTTAGTCGGGACCTTATACACTAGTAGAAAAAGGGTCAAATGTCAAGCACATTAGTGCCGGTTTGATTTTGAGCCGGCACTAATGTGTGCATTAGTGCCGGTTCCAACGGCTAGCCAGCCGCTTTCATTAGTACCGGTTCGTGGCCGACCTTTAGCACCGGTTCGTGCCACGGACCGGTACTAAAGTGAGTGGTGGCAGGATGTTGTCAGTCCGGGGCCCCTCCAGCACCTTTAGTACCGGTTCATGGCACGAACCGGTGCTAAAGGTCGTCCTACATAAACCCTTCGTCCACCCGAGCTCGCTCTGTTCTTCCCCTTTCCCCTCTCCTCTCTGTTCTTCCCCTCTTCCTCTCGAGCTCATCACACATTTTGCCCAAAATTTGTCAAGATTTGAAGGCCCCCATCAATTCAAATGATCACAAAGGTTAGCAACTTTGTCCTTTCATCTCTCATTGCTAGATTAGTTCTTGCAATGCTTTGTATAGTGATTAACTTATGAGTTTAGTAATTTGGTAGAAAATATATGTGCTAGTATTTGATTTATATGCAATCTGTGGTCAAAACTAACACTTAGTTTGCATATGTAGGTGTGGTTTACTTAGTGCCTTCTAAATCTCCTTCGTAACCACAGTCGATCGCCCGCACCGTTCCGTCGCCGGCACCACCTTGTGGTGAGCCTCCTGTTCATGAATGTTTTACATTACCAAATTGATGTTTGTGTGATTTGGATATATAGTTACTCGTATAATTATCTTACCCGTACGTTGTTTGTTATACATAGTGCCATGGTTTTGATATCCGTCCCCGTCGGCCCTCGTCCTTGTTATGATTCGGATGTGGTATATTCTCTTTTAAAACTAGTTGTTGCATTTCGTGTTTATGACAAATTATGCCCATCAAGTTGACATAGATATTTTTGTCTAGGAGGTTTGTGAACCAGAAATTCCAACCAACCCTATTGTCGAGAGGTTAAATTTAGTTGAAAGAGAAAACGAGTATTTGAAAGAAAAATTGAAAAGAATTGAGGGGGAGAAGATGGAATTGGAGTTGCATGTTGCCGATGTCGTCGATGATCACAAGATCAAGATGGAGAAAATGCGCTTGAAGATTAGAAAGATTAGAAAATATGCCATCGATAGTGAGGCTTGGTATCATTATGCTGTTGGATCAATTGTTACCTTAGTTGCGATCTTGATCGCATTTGTTGTTGCATTTAAATTCTTTAGTTAGAGAGTTATTTGTTTGTTGCATTTAAGTCTTGTATGAACTTTATGTATGAACTTGTATTAATTTGGTCTATTCGGTGTTGTGTAATGAAGATGAGCCCACAATGGATGTACGATGACCGATGCTCTCCTGAGTTCATTAATGGCATGCAAACTTTTGTGCTTGCGGCTGAGGCAAACAAGCGGGCGGATGGTTTAATGCCTTGTCCATGTTTAGTTGTAAGAATGATCACAATTACTCTACGTCAAGAACCATTCACGTCCACCTGTTTAAGTCCGGTTTCATGCCCCACTATAATGTTTGGACCAAGCACGGAGAAAGAGGGGTTATGATGGAAGACAATGAAGAAGAAGAGGACGACGACAACTATCCTGGCCATGGGTTCCCTGAATACGATGATACAACAATGGGGGAAGAAGCTGAGCCGGCAATGCGGGAAGAAGCTGAAGAAGAGGCATCAGATGAGCCCGTTGATGATCTAGGTCGGGCCATTGCCGATGCAAAGAGAAACTGCGCAAGTGATTTGGAGAAGAAGTTGCAGCGCATGTTAGAGGATCACAAGAAATTGTTGTACCCGAATTGCGAAGCTGACAAGAAAAAGTTGGGCACCACATGGAATTGCAGCAATGGAAGGCAGAGAATGGTGTATCTGACAAGGGATTTGGAAAGTTGCTGGTAATGATAAAGAATATGCTTCCAAAGGACAACGAATTGCCCGAGAGTACGTACGAAGCAAAGAAGGCTGCCTGCCCTCTAGGGTTAGAGGTGTAGAAGATACATGCATGCCCTAATGACTGCATCCTCTACCGCGATGAGTACGAGGATTTGAACGCTTGCCCGGTATGCGGTGCATTGCGCTATAAGATCAGGCGCGATGACCCTGGTGATCTCGAGGGCGAGCGCCCCAGGAAGAAGATTCCTGCCAAGGTGATGCGATGGCACAGAGAAGACCGTAAGAAAGACGGAAAGTTGAGAGTACCCGCTGACGGGTCGCAGTGGAGAAAAATTGAGAGAAAGTACGGGAAGGAGTTTGCAGATGACGCAAGGAACGTATGGTTTGGTCTAAGCGTAGATGGAATTAATCCTTTTGGGGAGATAGCAGCAACCATAGCACCTGGCCTGTGACTCTATGTTTGTATAACAATCCTCCTTGGTTGTGCATGAAGCGGAAGTTCATTATGATGCCAGTGCTCATCCAAGGCCCTAAGCAACCCGGCAACGACATTGATGTGTACCTAAGGCCATTAGTTGAAGAACTCTTACAGCTGTGGAATGGAACAGGTGTACGTGCGTGGGATGAGCACATGGGGGAAGAATTTGACCTAAAGGCCTTGCTGTTCGTGACCATCAATGATTGGCCTGCTCTCAGTAACCTTTCAGGACAGACAAACAAGGAATACCGCGCATGCACGCACTGTTTTGATGATACCGACGATATATATTTGGACAATTGTAGGAAGAATGTGTACCTGGGACATCATCGATTTCTTCCGAGCAGACATCCCGTAAGAAAGAAAGGCAAGCATTTCAAAGGTGAGGCGGATCACCGGACGAAGCCTCGCCACCGTACTGGTGCTGATGTACATGATATGGTCAAGGATTTGAAGGTAGTCTTTGGAAAGGGTCCTGGCGGACAACCTGTTCCGAATGACGCTGACGGACGCGTACCCATGTGGAAGAAGAAATCTATATTTTGGGACCTGCCCTATTGGAAAGATCTAGAGGTCCGCTCTGCAATCGACGTGATGCACGTGACGAAGAATCTTTGCGTGACCCTGCTTGGCTTCTTGGGCGTGTATGGGAAGACAAAAGATACACCTGAGGCACGAGAGGACCAGCAACGTATGCATGGAAAAGACGGCATACATCAGGGTCATGCCAGCTACGCTCTTACCAAAGAAGAGAAGGAAATCTTCTTTGAATGCCTGCTCAATATTAAGGTACCGTCTGGCTTCTCGTCGAATATAAAGGGAATAATAAACATGGCAGAGAAAAAGTTCCAGAACCTAAAGTCTCATGACTGCCACGTGATTATGACGCAACTGCTTCCGGTTGCATTGAGGGGGCTTCTACCAGATAACGTTCGATTAGCCATTGTGAAGCTATGTGCATTCCTCAATGCAATCTCTCAGAAGGTAATCGATCCAGAAATCATACCAAGGTTAGAGAATGATTTGGTGCAATGTCTTGTCAGTTTCGAGTTGGTGTTCCCACCATCCTTCTTCAACATCATGATGCACGTCCTAATTCACCTATGCGAAGAGATTAGCGTTTTGGGTCCTGTATTTCTACACAATATGTTCCCCTTTGAGAGGTTCATGGGAGTCTTAAAGAAATATGTTCATAACCGTGCTAGGCCAGAAGGAAGCATCTCCAAGGGCCATGAAAATGAGGAGGTCATTGAGTTTGGTATTGACATTATTCCTGACCTTAAGCCGATTGGTGTTCTTGAATCACGGCATAAGGGCAGACTGGATGGAAAAGGCACGCTAGGAGGGAATCAAAAAATATGTATGGACGGACATTCTCTCACTGAAGCACACTACACAGTTATACAGAATTTCGCCTTGGTGGCTCCGTATATGGACAAACACAAGAATTTTCTACGCTCCAAACACCCGGAGCGGTCTGATGACTGGATTACACGTGAACAAACCAGGAGTTTCGCCGGCTGGTTGCAGACACGTACCATGCATGACGCATCTATTGAAGATGACCTGTACTTGCTGTCCCAGCTACCATCTTCGAATATAATGACTTTCAAAGGGTACGAGATAAATGGTAATACATTTTACACGATCGCCCAAGATAAGAAGAGCACCAACCAAAATAGTGGTGTCCGCTTTGATGCAACAACCAAGACGGGAAAGAAAACATATTATGGTTACATAGAGGAGATATGGGAACTTGACTATGGACGTGATTTGAAGGTCCCTTTGTTTCGGTGCAAATGGGTCAATATGACACGATATGGGGTAACGGAAGACCCTTAGTATGGAATGACAACAGTGGATCTCAACAATCTTGCGTATGCAGACGAACCATTCGTCCTAGCTAATGATGTGGCACAGGTTTTCTATGTGAAGGATATGTCTACCAAGCCGAGAAAAAGAAAAAATAAGGAAGCGAATGCATCGTACGATGAGCCAAAGCGCCACATAGTTCTTTCTGGGAAGAGAAACATCGTTGGAGTGGATGACAAGATAGACATGTCAGAAGATTATGAAAAGTTTGATGAATTTGATCCATTCAGAGTGAATATTGACCCGAGCATCCAGTTAAATGATGAAGATTTTTCATGGCTACGGCGCAAAGGGACATACGCGAAGAAAAAGTTTCACACCCAAAGATCTGGGATGTGATCGGCTTCACTATCGTCAATTTCTTCTATGTTTCACACCCAGGAGGGAATCTCTGTAGTAGTTAGGGTAGTTATGTGTTTTGGCATTTGAAACGCGAAGAAATTTTATGTGCAAACAAATTCTTTCATGCATTTACTGATTTTTTCAGCTAAATGACCCTGAAATTTAAAAGCATTTCAAATGAACTCAGAAAAGGTCGAAAGTTGGCATGGTATCATAATTTCACCCACATAGCATGTGCAAAAAAGTAGAGAGGGTTACCGCAAAAACTGGATGCACTTCGTGTATAAAATGGACAATCTCTTTCGAAGTATCAGGGTTTCGGACGAAAACTCATCCGTTACAAAGGGATTTCATTTTTTAAATAACCTAAGCATTACCAAATTGAATATAATGATAAAACACACTAATATTAAACATAAGAAAAAAGAATCACTGAAAATCTATTTTCAAAGTTAAGTTATTCACAAACTAGTGATTAACACAAATTTCAAATAATTCAAAATGTAAACTATTCAAATTTGTAAACTACCGGCGCTAACAGAAAGTTTGTAATTTTTTGTACCTAAAGCAAAAATATTCCCAAAGAAACTCTAAATGCAGCAAAAAACCACTCAAAAATAAATGAACCAAAAATAAATAAAGCAAAAAAATAAGAAAATAAAAAAGCCCACCTACTGGGACAGAGCGGCCTGCATACGACTAGAAACCCAACCTGTAGTTGGGCCAGGATGCAGGCCCGCAAGCCCAGTAGGCCCACAGGCAGAGTAGGAGAGGTAGGCGCAGAAGGCCTGCTATTGAGAGGAGCTCAATGCAGTGCCCGCGTCGGGGCTTATAAACTGGTCCTGGCGCTCCTCAACTAGTGAGGTGGGACTAAACTTCTGCGCCCCTCGCCTGGCAGCGCACACCCTTTAGTACCGGGTGGTGGCTCCAACCGGTACTAAAGGGGGGTCTTTAGTACCGGTTGGTGCCACCACCCGGTACTAAAGGGGTGCGCTTCCCGCCGCTTGGGCTGGCCAAATTTGACCTTTAGTACCGGTTGGTGGCTCCAACCGGTACTAAAGGCCCATCCTATATAAGCAGCACTTAGAAATTTCGTCAGTTTTCATCTGCTTCTTCTCCTCTGCCCCGTCGCCCGCCGCCCCCCATCGCCGCCCCCGCCGCTGTCCCCGTCGACGCCCCCGTCGCCGCCCCGTCCCCATCCCCATCGTCGCCATCCGCGTCATCGCCGCCCGTCGCCATCCCCGTCGCCGCCCCCCGTCGCCTCGCCTCGCCGGTGAGCGCCTGCCCCGGCCGCCATGTCCACACACACACACATTGTTAATTAGTTGTAAAATTGTTAGTAATTTTTATGTTTTTAGTTATAGAAATATTTATAGAAATGTTAGAATTTTTTTTTGTTTTTTAGTTATAGAAATATTATTAGAAATGTAGAAATTTTTCTGTTTTTTAGTTATAGAAATATTTAGAGAAATGTTAGAAATTTTTCTGTTTTTTAGTTATAGAAATATTAGAAATGTTATAGAAATGTTAGTTATATAGAAATGTTATAAATTTTTCTGTTTTTAAGTTATAGAAATATTTATAGAAATGTTAGCAATTTTTCTGTTTTTTAGTTATAGAAATATTAGAAATGTTATAGAAATATTAGTTATATATATAGAAATGTTAGAAATTTTAGAATTAGTTTTAGTTAGAAGAATTAGACTAATGTCAAATTGTTAGAATTTGCGTATAGAATTTTAGTTATCACAATCCAATCATTTAAAAAATGTTACTTTTTGCGGGCATATAGTATTTGTTCTCGACGATGCCCGGCCCGCATCCTCGTCGTCGACCCGTTCGCGACGACGTCCGGCTGACCCATGTCCGGGATTGGGCTCCGCCTGGCTGGCACTGGGAGGTGCACCTGGAGAGGCGCGCCGCTTGGTGAGGAACCCGGCCTCGGGTCCCATCGTCGATCCTGATCTCCTTTGGTGGCGTTCGCGTGGGCCACATTCGGTGCAGAGGGAGCCGGCCCCGCCGGAGGTGGTGCGTCGTCGTGTCAGGGAGGAGGACGAGCACGTCCATCGCTACATGGCTGCTATGGATGTCAGGTTCTCCAATACCTGGCAGGTTCTTTGGGCAGATGACCAGAGATATGATCCTGTGATGGTTCCTTGTCTTTGGGTGTCCACCGCCCGCGCCCCAGGAACCGCGAGTGGCCTAGATTCTTCTATAGTATTCGATCTTTATTAGCTACCTAGCCAGTGATGTATTCGAGATTATATATTATTCGAGACGATGTATTCGAGATTATATATTATTCGAGATGATGTATTCGAGATTATATATTATTCGAGACGATGTATTCGAGATTATATATTATTCGAGAGGATGCATATTATGTACTATATGATTCAGGTTTTCCT
The DNA here is from genome assembly GCF_018294505.1 of Triticum aestivum. Lineage (NCBI taxonomy): Eukaryota > Viridiplantae > Streptophyta > Magnoliopsida > Poales > Poaceae > Triticum > Triticum aestivum. The sequence goes on along the minus strand of NC_057811.1, from coordinate 41,216,657 downwards.
TATTGATTGCATCCATGCATTGTAATTTGAATACTAAATTGTTTTATATTTCTTCTGTATTAGTTAAATAAAAGCTATGGCGGACAATACCGGCAGAGAGGGAGAAGAGGCCCTGTTCGAGATCATACGCAGCCCTAGCAGGCCAGATGATCTGAATGAAGCAAATGACGGCTCCCAATATCTGAACAATACCGGGGAGGGTGATGATAAGAATTCGATCTCGACGACCGAGCTGATGAAGTCATGAACTATGATTATGATTATGATGACGCAGACAATGATTATGATGACGAATACAATGTTGATCTTGAAATAACAAAGACTACCGGCGAGGTATATTTATATAAGCAGGCATCTAGTGATCATCACATGTTTTTTTATTTGAAGATATGTTAACGAATCGATCTTTCTTCTTTCAGCCCTCCGGATCGAGCAAATCTGCTTCTACAGACAGCGGGACAAAGCGCGGGCCGAGCAAAAAGTTGAAGGAAAGTGTAAAGTACAACATCGATTCCATCAAAGCTAGTGGCGAACCCCTCACGCCTAAGAACATTGCGAGCAAGTTTGTTCATCAGTGCGGAGTTCTTGTGAAGGACCAACTCCCGATCTCCATTCAAGAATGGAAAGAGCCAAAAACTAAACGCCCAGATGTTACTTGGGTCGACGACAGAGCAAAACAAAAGCTTTGGGAATCTCTGATGGAACATTTCACCCTACCAGATTATTTCACTGATGCAGATGTGCAGAAAGTCAAGGACGCTGCTCTTAAGAAGATGGCAATTGCATTCAACACCCACAAGAAAACTGTATGGGCCAACTACCTCGCTGCAGAAAGGAAGACTCCAGAATTCAAGGGTGTTGGAAATATGCCCTAGAGGCAATAATAAATGGTTATTATTATATTTCTTTGTTCATGGTAATTGTCTATTATTCATGCTATAATTGTGTTATCCGGAAAACGTAATATATGTGTGAATACATAGACCACAATGTGTCCCTAGTAAGCCTCTAGTTGACTAGCTCGTTGATCAACAGATAGTCATGGTTTCCTGACTATGGACATTGGATGTCATTGATAACGGGATCACATCATTAGGAGAATGATGTGATGGACAAGACCCAATCCTAAGCATAGCATAAAAGATCGTGTAGTTTCGTTTGCTAGAGCTTTTCCAATGTCAAGTGTCTTTTCCTTAGACCATGAGATCATGCAACTCCCGGATATCGTAGGAGTGCTTTGGGTGTGCCAAACGTCACAACATAACTGGGTGACTATAAAGGTGCACTACGGGTATCTCCGAAAGTGTCTGTTGGGTTGGCACGGATCGAGACTGGGATTTGTCACTCTGTGTGACGGAGAGGTATCTCTGGGCCCACTCGGTAATGCATCATCATAATGAGCTCAATGTGACTTAGGCGTTAGTCACGGGATCATGCATTGCTATACGAGTAAAGAGACTTGTCGGTAACGAGATTGAACAAAGGTATTGGGATACCGACGATCGAATCTCGGGCAAGTAACATATCGAATGACAAAGGGAATTGTATACGGGATTGATTGAATCCTCGACATCGTGGTTCATCCGATGAGATCATCATGGAACATGTGGGAGCCAACATGGGTATCCAGATCCCGCTGTTGGTTATTGACCGGAGAGGCGTCTCGGTCATGTCTGCATGTCTCCCGAACCCGTAGGGTCTACACACTTAAGGTTCGGTGACGCTAGGGTTGTAGAGATATGTGTATGCGGAAACCCGAAAGTTGTTCGGAGTACCGGATGAGATCCTGGACGTCACGAGGAGTTCCGGAATGGTCCGGAGGTAAAGAATTATATATAGGAAGTCAAGTTTCGGCCACCGGGAAAGTTTCGGGGGTTACCGGTATTGTACCGGGACCACCGGAAGGGTCCCGGGGGTCCACCGGGTGGGGCCACCTATCCCGAAGGGCCCCGTGGGCTGAAGTGGGAAGGAAACCAGCCCCTAGTGGGCTGGGCGCCCCCCCATGGGCCTTCCCCCTGCGCCTAGGGTTGGAAACCTTAGGGTGGGGGGCGCCCCACTTGCCTTGGGGGGCAAGCCACCCCCCTTGGCCGCCCCCCCCCCCCTCCAGATGGATCTAGGCCGGCGGTCCCCCCCTCCTAGGGGGCCTATATAAAGGGGGGGAGGGAGGGAAGCAACAGAACAGCCTTGGGCGCCTCCCTCCTCCCCTGCTACACCTCTCCCTCTCGCAGAAGCTCGGCGAAGCCCTGCCGAGACCCGCTACATCCACCACCACCCCGTCGTGCTGCTGGATCTCCATCAACCTCTCCTTCCCCTTGCTGGATCAAGAAGGAGGAGACGTCGCTGCACCGTACGTGTGTTGAACGCGGAGGTGCCGTCCGTTCGGCACTCGGTCATCGGTGATTTGAATCACGGCGAGTACGACTCCGTCATCCATGTTCATTGGAACGCTTCCGCTCGCGATCTACAAGGGTATGTAGATGCACCCCTTTCCCCTCATTGCTAGTATACTCCATAGATGCATCTTGGTGAGCGTAGGAAAATTTTAAAATTATGCTACGATTCCCAACAGTGGCATCATGAGCCAGGTTTATGCGTAGTTACTATGCACGAGTAGAACACAAAGCAGTTGTGGGCGTTGATGTTGCCAATTCTTCTTGCCGCTACTAGTCTTATCTTGTTTCGGCGGTATTGTAGGATGAAGCGGCCCGGACCGACCTTACACGTACGCTTACGTGAGACAGGTTCCACCGACTGACATGCACTAGTTGCATAAGGTGGCTAGCGGGTGTCTGTCTCTCCTACTTTAGTCGGAACGGACTCGATGAAAAGGGTCCTTATGAAGGGTAAATAGAGATTGGCAAATCACGTTGTGGTCATACGTAGGTAAGAAACGTTCTTGCTAGAAACCTACAAACCACGTAAAAACTTGCAACAACAACTAGAGGACGTCTAACTTGTTTTTGCAGCAAGTACTATGTGATGTGATATGGCCAGAAGATGTGATGAATGATATATGTGATGTATGAGATTGATCATATTCTTGTAATAGGAATCACGACTTGCATGTCGATGAGTATGACAACCGGCAGGAGCCATAGGAGTTGTCTTTATTATTTTGTATGACCTGCGTGTCATTGAATAACGCCATGTAAATTACTTTACTTTGTTGCTAAACGCGTTAGCCATAGAAGTAGAAGTAATCGTTGGCGTGACGACTTCATGAAGACACAATGATGGAGATCATGATGATGGAGATCATGGTGTCATGCCGGTGACGAAGATGATCATGGTGCCCCGAAGATGGAGATCAAAGGAGCATAATGATATTGGCCATATCATGTCACTATTTGATTGCATGTGATGTTTATCATGCTTTTGTATCTTATTTGCTTAGAACGACGGTAGTAAGTAAGATGATCCCTTATAATAATTTCAAGAAGGTGTTCACCCTAACTGTGCACCGTTGCGAAGGTTCGTTGTTTCGAAGCACCACGTGATGATCGGGTGTGATAGATTCTAATGTTCGCATACAACGGGTGTTGACGAGCCTAGCATGTACAGACATGGCCTCGGAACACACGCAATACACTTAGGTTAACTTGACGAGCCTAGCATGTACAGACATGGCCTCGGAACACGGAGGACCGAAAGGTCGAGCATGAGTCGTATAGAAGATACGATCAACATGGAGATGTTCACCGATCTTGACTAGTCCGTCTCACGTGATGATCGGACACGGCCTAGTTAACTCGGATCATGTTTCACTTAGATGACGAGAGGGATGTCTATCTGAGTGGGAGTTCATTAAATAATTTGATTAGATGAACTTAATTATCATGAACTCAGTCTAAAATCTTTACACTATGTCTTGTAGATCAAATGGCCAACGTTGTCCTCAATTTCAATGCGTTCCTAGAGAAAACCAAGCTGAAAGATGATGGCAGCAACTATACGGACTAGGTCCGGAACCTGAGGATCATCCTCATAGTAGCCAAGAAAGATTATGTCTTAGAAGCACCGCTAGGTGAAGCACCAATCCCAGAGAACCAAGACGTTATGAACGCTTGGCAATCACGTGCTGATGATTACTCCCTCGTTCAGTGCGGCATGCTTTACAGCTTAGAACCGGGTCTCCAAAAGCGTTTTGAGAAACATGGGGCATATGAGATGTCGAGGAGCTGAAATTGGTTTTCCAAGCTCATGCCCGGGTCGAGAGATATGAAGTCTCCGACAAGTTCTTCAGCTGTAAAATGGAGGAAAATAGTTCTGTAAGTGAGCACATACTCAGAATGTCTGGGTTGCACAACCGCTTGACTCAGCTGGGAGTTAATCTCCCGGATGACGCGGTCATTGACAGAATCCTTCAGTTGCTTCCACCAAGCTACAAGAGCTTTGTGATGAACTTCAATATGCAGGGGATGGAAAAGACCATTCCTGAGATATATTCAATGCTGAAATCAGCGGAGGTGGAGATCAGAAAAGAACATCAAGTGTTGATGGTGAATAAAACCACTAAGTTCAAGAAGGGCAA